>NW_028155923.1:0-6000 GCF_963993115.1 Abramis brama | reverse complement strand
AGATTTCAAACCATGACGTCTTAGTGTATTGCCAACAGTAACCTTGGAAACAGTGGTCCCAGCTCTTTTCAGGTCATTGACCAGCTCCTCCCGTGTAGTTCTGGGCTGATTTCTCACCTTTCTTAGGATCACTGAGACCCCACGAGGTGAGATCTTGCATGGAGCCCCAGTCCGAGGGAGATTGACAGTCATGTTTAGCTTCTTCCATTTTCTAATGATTGCTCCAACAGTGGACCTTTTTTCACCAAGCTGCTTGGCAATTTCCCCGTAGCCCTTTCCAGCCTTGTGGAGGTGTACAATTTTGTCTCTAGTGTCTTTGGACAGCTCTTTGGTCTTGGCCATGTTAGTAGTTGGATTCTTACTGATTGTATGGGGTGGACAGGTGTCTTTATGCAGCTAACGACCTCAAACAGGTGCATCTAATTTAGGATAATAAATGGAGTGGAGGTGGACATTTTAAAGGCAGACTAACAGGTCTTTGAGGGTCAGAATTCTAGCTGATAGACAGGTGTTCAAATACTTATTTGCAGCTGTATCATACAAATAAATAGTTAAAAAATCATACATTGTGATTTCTGGATTTTGTTTTTTAGATTATGTCTCTCACAGTGGACATGCACCTACGATGACAATTTCAGACCCCTCCATGATTTCCAAGTGGGAGAACTTGCAAAATAGCAGGGTGTTCAAATACTTATTTTCCTCACTGTATATGCTTGTATTATTCAGAAACCCACGATTTCTATGCAGACGACACTCAGCTTTATCTTCCTGTTAAAAACAACAACTGTTCTGTGTCTAATCTGATTGCATGTCTCCAAAACTTTAAATGCTGGATGGACTTGAATTTCTTAAATAGTAATAAAACTGAAATCCTTGCTTGGTAACACTTTATAATAATGTTCAGATAATAATGTAATGAATGTAAATGATTGTAAGTCATTTATAAGTGGTTTGTTAATGATGAACTAATCATTTACAAAACATTCATAAATGATTAGCAAGTGATGTATTAACATTTTATGTATGTTTTGTAAATTCCGTTACAAGTCATTTACAAGTGATTAATAAATGATTAACTAATCATTTACGAAACATGACTATGCATTCATAAATGATTAATAAGTGATATGTTCATTATTTTATGTATGTTTTGTAGATTCAGTTATAAGTCATTTACATTTGATTAGTTAATGATTAACTAATAATTTACAAAACATGACTATGCGTTTCATAAATGTTTAATACATTTTTTTTGTATGTTTTGCTCACATCAGGTGCACAGTGGTTAAAGACTCCATGTGTTTCAGAGAAGACAGCTGTCTATACCCTCACCAGTCAGCACTTACACTGCAGTACACACTACGGTGTTCAACACCTGTTATAGATGAGTAAACGCATGAATAAATCATTTACAACACTTTCTGCATCCCCTAATCTAAAGTGTAAACTATTCTTCACTTGTAAATGTGTTACACATCATTCGTAGATACGATTTGTTGATCTTATGCCTTACTGATTCTTGAAGTGGTAATCTATGAATGAAGTGTAAGACATTTACAAGTGATGAATAGTTTACACTTTAGATTAGGGGATGCAGAAAGGGTTGTAAATGATTTATTCATGCGTTTACAAATCATTGTGTTAAACACTGTTACTTACCTGTTACAAATGATCTGTACGTGTATACAAGGCATTTACAACACTTTCAGCACCCTCTAATTGCTACATACATACAAAAAAAACCCCATAATTTATTAAACATTTATGAACTGCATATTCATGTTTTGTAAATGATATGTTAATCATTAACTAATCAATTGTAAATGACTTACAACTGAATATACAAAACATACAATAATAAACATATATCACTTATTAATCATTTATGAACGTATAGTCATGTTTTGTAAATAATTAGTTAATCATTTATTAATCACTTGTAAATGACTTGTAACGGAATTTACAAAACATACATAAAATGTTAATACATCACTTGCTAATCATTTATGAATGTTTTGTAAATGATTAGTTCATCACAGAGGTGTCAAAAGTATTCACATTCATTACTCAAGTAGAAGTATAGATACAAGGCTTTAAAAAGACTTCTGTAGAAGTTGAAGTATCAACTCAAGCTTTTTACTCAAGTAAAAGTATAAAAGTACTGGTTTCAAAACTACTTAAAGTATAAAAGTAAAAGTAATGTAAGGAAAAAAATGCCATTAAGGACAAAAGCTTAGGCCACGCCACAGGGGCCTATATAGTGCACTACCCCCTATTTTTCTAAAGGCCATATTTGACTATAATTATATTAAAATGTTGATGTTGAAAAATTTGGGATGATGCACTAGGCTACCTGTTTCAGCCGTATATATGCCCATAGAAAATGAATTTTCTAAATAAATAAGCTAAATAAGCTGAGGAATCAGGAAATTAATAGGGTAATGTATTAAGGTTTTTAGTCTATACTGACCTTAACAATACGTAAATTATTTAATTCTGTAATGTTACAAATAACTAATAAAGGCATGGTGGCAGTTTAACAGAGACTTAACTTTACTACGCTCATAGTGCAATGCAATAGTGCAATACTGTCTTGTTCCTTGCTTTTTGAAGAAGCCAAACACATGTCTGCATCTTTCATTTAAGGGATATAGTTCACCCAAAAATTAAAATCATTTACTCACCCTCAAACTGTTTCAATCCTGTATGAATTTCTTTCTTCTGATGAACACAAAAGAACATATTTTGAAGATTGTCGATAACCAGACAGTGGATGGACCCCATTGACTTCCATAGTAGGAAAAAAATTACTATGGAAGTCAATGGCTACCATCAACTGTCTGGTTATCGACATTCTTCAAAATATCTTCTTTTGTGTTCAGCAGAAGAAAGAAACTGGTTTGAAACAACTCGAGAGTGAGTAAATGATGACAGAATTTTCATTTTTAACTAAGTGAACTAATCATTTAACAGAAATTAACTGTTGGCATATGTTTCACATCAATACGGTCTAGTTTGTCCTGTTGGACACGACACACAGCAATACTGTCAAGTGTCACTTGTGACCATTGCTCTGAGCCATGTTTTCAGTGTCCTAAGAGCACTGAAACTTCTTTCAGTCCAGCTGATGAGACTGGGATGATCAACAGGCCTCTCATTTCAACAAGACCAGCCTTCAACAGACCAAGCAATGTTATTTGTTCATGTTTAATGGGGACTTTCCATTGACATAATGATTTTTATACTGTACAAACAAACGGTGTATTCTACCCCCCTATAGACTAACCTTACCTATCACAGAAAACTGTCTGCATTTTTACATTTTCAATAAACAAAAGTCTGATTTATAAGCTGTTTTCTGAAGAAGAAAAAAAAATCCCTAAAAGGACAAGGAGTTTGGATATTGACATCTTTGTGGGGATATTTTGACCCTATAATGTAGAGTTGCACACACACACACACACACACACACACTCACTCTCTCGCTCACGCTCACGCACGCACACACAACCTACCTCTCTCTCTCTCTCTCTCTCTCTCTCTCTCTCACACACACTAACGATTATGTTAGTGTTATGTTACGATTGTCATTATATTGTAAAAACGTCTGTCCCCAAATCAATATTTGACGCGATTTGCCCCGTATTCTTGAGCACAGAACTGTTGATTTCTCCCTCGCTTACCGCATCTAGGTTTCCTAGGACTCGGAGGAGTTAGCGCTTCGCACAACCAAATGTGACTACAGCCTCTCACAAGTTAGAAAGAAAACACAAAGCCAATCAGTTTAGCGATGTGTGTTCAGGAGGCGGGACTCAGATCTATTAACCGTTTGTGTAATTGGCCAATTTTTTTTTTAACGACGACAAGCCGGAATGAAAATAAGCCGAAATGAACTAGGAGTAACGAGGCTATTTTTAAAATGTAAGGAGTAGAAAGTACAGATAATTGCGTGAAAATGTAAGGAGTAGAAGTAAAAAGTCGTCTGAAAAATAATTACTCCAGTAAAGTATAGATACCCAAAATTTCTACTTAAGTAATGTAACGAAGTATTTGTACTTCGTTACTTGACACCTCTGGTTCATCATTAACTAACCACTTATAAATGACTTACAACTGAACGTTATTATAAAGTGTTACCGATAACATGCACCGATCAGTCTGTACAGCGCTCCAATCGTGCATCTCTTCGTGAGACACGCAAATACGTGCTCTAGCAATAAGTGCTGGAGGGAAGCGCTGTATCAGCCGACAGATAGCAACTCAAGAACGAGTAAACAGGTTTTGCTTCTCCCGCCGTGGCATTTTTTGTCTTATTTTGTATTAGTATTAGTTGAGCAGACGTGCATTAGTGAGTGACCTGACGTGAGAGATTATTTCTGTACAACTTAGTTCTAGCTTTATAGTTATTATTGTAAATCTGTAACAATATTTAGTGCTTATGTGTGAATATAAAGTTTTAATTGTTTTGACAATTGACATAGGCACATGGTTGTTCTTGCTGTAATATGTGTGTTGGTATTAAACAGAATCTGAGGTAAAACACAAAATTACCTGATTATATTGAGTCTGTGTGTTTTCCTATGGAGGATAAGCACCCACTGGCAAAAACATAAACCGACGCTTGTGCCCACACTGGAATGTTCTCATGCATTTGGTGACAAAATAAATTTGTATTAGTTTTCTGTTTGAATTTGTATCTTATTTAGGCCTATTTGTATTTATGTGTAATTTTTGTTTGTATAAAATGTCATTCAAGTTTGCTTACCTTTTACAGGTTGGACAGTAAAGGCAAGAACACAATGGACACTAGAAAATAACCAGAGCCAGGCCTTTTGGAGTTTGTCACTGAAGGCAAGTCTGTAATTGAAGCTATATTATAAAGTAAATGCACAAAGTACTTTGATGTCTTTATGATTTTTGGGTAGTAGTAAAGTTATTGTTTTACAGCAAAAAAAAAAAAAAAGCATTTGAAACTTGAAAGTAAACTTGAAGTAAACTTGAAGTAAACTTGAAACATAATTAATGAACATATTTGATTTGGTTTTGTTTTCTTCTGACACTTTATGTGCTCAAATGTTACCAGTGCTAATTTCTGATGTCAATATTTGGTACTGTAAACACGTTTTTTTCTTCAGATCCAAAAATACTGTGCTTTGATGTTTGGCCTGGAAACAGCATCCCGATATTTTAGAGAAGTGGAATACCTCCTTCAAGGATAATGTGATTAAGGAGGCAAAAACTCTAAATCCATCTGCATTTCTGCTACAGCTACTGAAATCTGCTGAGAAACACGACGGAGACTACAGTAATGAAGGTAAAAGATCTTGACAGTTCTCTTTAAAAATTCCTCTGGAAGGAAGAGAGCAAGATCAGTGTGAGAGATGCTGTTGATCGTGTCACGTTAACTAAAGAAAACTATGGGAGAGGACTCAAATGCAGAAAGAATGATTTATTAAATAAAAGAAACATAAAATGAAACAAAAACCCACAAGGGGGAAAACATGATATCAAACAAAACAACAACTTCAAAAACAACACATACCGGGGTTTCACAGGAGAGCGGGAGACGTAAACAAGACAACGATCCGACAAAGACTGCAAACACAAAGGAACTTATAAAAGGGACAAATCAGGCAGGTGATGAGGGAATAACAGGTGGGACAAATGAAACCAATAATGAGATAACAAGGAGGGTGGGGTCAAAACAGAGACAGGAACACAAACACCACATGTGCTACACGAGACAGGACAGGCATGCGACATTACCCCCTCCTTAAGGAGCGGCTACCAGATGCTCCACTAGGGACGGGAGGGACAGACCAGGGAGGGACGGACCAGGGCGGAACGGGAGGGACAGACCAGGGTGGAACAGGAAGGACAGATCAGGGTGGGGCAGGGGAAATGGACAGTTCGGGAGGCCAGGGCGGAAATGTCAGTCCATCTGGTGGCCAGGGCGGAGACTTTCCCTCGGGCGGCCAGGGCGGAGACGACCCTTCA
>NW_028155924.1:0-80000 GCF_963993115.1 Abramis brama | reverse complement strand
AAGGAGCATAAATTAAAGATGTATTGAAGACATTAAATCATTAAAAAAAATAGGCTAGAAAATAATGCAAAAGACAAGAGCAGTCATAAATGCAAATGCAAAGACAAGGGATAGGAATATAAATACAAAGATGGGAAAATGCACAAATACAAAAGGGCCATTGAGACAGCAGACATAGACAAACAAATCTTAAATTGGATACATGAGGTGAAGGCATACACACAAAAGCAGCAATTTCAGGAGTATTGTGTTGTACAAAGCAAATTACTTATACAGCTTTATACAGTATAAATAAAAAAGGCATTAAGGTTAGGTAACATTTGTAACACAGTAACATTTGTGTAAGTTGGTGAGATGTTGAATTTCAGCCAATAAAAATGCAAGCCCTAAAAATAAAATGCATTAAAATGCAAGCACGGTTAATTTTTTTTTTACAATTAGTGCATTTCGGCCAGCATTTTTGTTTCAAACACATTTGTCCATTTGTCAATACTTTTCTATACATGCATAAGGAAATACAACAGGCAATAGAAATAATACTTAATACTAATAATAAGTCAATACAAAAAATAGGGCTGTGAAACAATCGTGATTAATCACATCCAAAATAAAAGTTTGTTTACATAATATTAGAGTTAGGGTTGTATGGTGTATAATTATTCTGTATATATAAATAAACACCTATGCATGTAAATGTTTAAGAAAAATTAGTTATTAAAAAAAATATGCCATATATATATATATATATATATATATATATATATATAAATCCAGTTTAACAGAGAACAGCTACAGCAAGAAAACTAAAAAGAAAAAGAAAAAACCCAGAAAACTAAAAAACAGTGTGAGGTGCATTAGGACAGGTTTAATAGAACATCAAGTGCAGAGAATGGTCAAAGGAGGCATAATGATGAACACAGATTTCTCTTATAGATTTCTGCCTTTGATAACATTCCAAGGACTTAAACTGGTTGACAATTTTCAAGTGTGCCATTTTAACTTGATGTGCATAGCATAACTTGCATCAAAACATTGACTAACTTTGTTTTCACCAGTTTCAGTTTGTACAATTTCCGGAATTACAATAGCCAGGATGCTTAACAGAGGACAAAACGGCTCTTTAGTTTGATTATTACTATTTAACCCATTCTGATTTAACACTGTACAAAAATAACTTGCATTTTTAAATTAAAACATTAAACAAATTAAATTTGTGACAGTCAAAGGATGTGCTCTTACAGTTTTTCTGAATTGCTAAAACACTAAATCCCATTCTCTGAACCAAAATCTCAATAGCCTAAACCAAGTTGTCAATTAAATCACTCTTTCTGTAAAACATTAAACAAGTTCAGGCAGTTAAAACACTGTTTGCAAATCTCATGCACCCTTTTTGCAAAACTCTAAACACATTCTCGCTCACTAAAACACATTTCACACTGTGATGCACGTGTGTTTCAAAACTCTAAACACAGACAGGCAAAAGTTAAACACAACTACAACACTCTTGTCATCATTCACACACAACGACTCAAAATTGTTCACACTTATTTCTAATGATGTGACCAAACCAACCGACATAATACAAGTCCGTTTAGAGTGCCAAAATTGACTCAAAATGTTGCACTGAATGTTGATACCTATATGGATTGAAAAGATATAAGAGAGAGAGGAGGAAGAGTGCGTGTAAGAGGTGGTGAACAAGGAGGAAGAGGATGAGGATGAGGATGATGATGATGAAGAGCATGTGTGGAGAACACTGTCAAGGCTGGATCTGGCTTTAGGGTTTTTCTCTTTGCCTCTAGAGATGACAGTGTGTCTGTGATGTGGACAAACTCCTCCACCAGAACATGAAGACGCGATGCTGAAGCAGAATACATGTAAAATCTCTCTCACTGACCTTGATTTTGCAGTTGCACAACTCTTTTGAGTGACTGTAACATGCTTTTTATTTAGAGTTTTTTACTGTAACCTTTATGGCTTTTGCAGTTGGGTCACTGTATTTTTACAGTATGCAAGTGCTGAATATCCAGACATTCAATACTATACAATATTCAGTACAATACTATACTTGCAGTGCATACAGTAATTTATTCACCTTACTAATGTTAGTAGTCATTACTATACTTTTTTACGTAATTGCAAATTTTGTTTACTTTGTTACAATATACTTTTTTTCTTTAACTGCATGCTTTGGATTCTGTGTTCTCCATTTTTTGATGTAGTGTCTAATGAATGATCTGTAGTGTTTATAATATTGACTCGTTGTGTGTATGATCTGAAAGCATTGTTTGATTTTGAGCACAGATAAAATGGTTTTGAGGCAATTGTTTGATTTTGCCAGAAGAGCCAGAGGTTCTCTGAATGTGGTGTGAAAATTTGGTTTTGTGTTTAAGGTTTTGAGAAAGTGAGTGATAGTTTCAAGAAATGTGTTTTAGCAATTCAGAAAAACTGTAAATGCCTAATGGGCAAACTATTAAATAGTTCAATATTAAGAACAAATAAGTTCTTAATTTACATGTTCAAAAACTTAAGTGAATCCAAACCCAAAGGAATCAAAATAAAACAAGTCTCTTTAACCGGATCAGATTCAAACTAATTTTGAAGAGCTGTGGGATAAACACCATTCAAACTTTGTGTGGGATGTACTGGTTTTAGTTTTACTAAACAGTAAACTAAACTAAACAGGTTTTAATTGCAGAAGTATTATATCACAGCGATGGAAAATAACTGAAGAATATAGAGTACTGGATTAATCTGGAAGTTAAAGAGTCTTATCTGATGTAGGTTCTGAAATGACGGCTGACGGCATCTCAAAAGAAAGGAGTCAGGTAGAGTTCTCTGAGGGAACAACAGACAACGGTGAACTGCAGAGGGAAGAGTTTAATAGTGCTGGATGATGATCAGTGAAGATTGGTGACAGGTAAAGGTGATCTGTGATTGGGAAGTGCATGCAGGTGAGGGCCAGGGAGGATGATGGGAAATGTAGTAGAGGAGGTGGTGACTAGCTGGAAACCGTGACACACATGAGTTGTGGCCTCATTGACACAAATTAATTTACTTTGGGATAAACGCCATACGAGCTCTGTGTGGGATGTAGCTGGCTTTTACTCACCCTTCTCCAGTGATAATGAGAATGCCACGATTAGACTAACAGGAAAAATAAAATACATAAACCAGTGAAGACAATAGAAACACAAGAACAGAAAAATAGACAAATACAATATATACCAAACTGGAGGGTTGTTCTATAAACAAGATTAAAATACAAGCCAGGCTTATTTTGGTTAGTCAGACTTATAGTCGGTTGATTCTTTTTCATAAAGCAAACTTAAAATAGTTCAAACTTAGTTACTCTGGCAGCTTATGCTGGGAAACTAACCTGGGATGCGTTTCCCGAAAGCATTGTTGGCCAACTATGGTCGCAAGTTCATCGCAATGTCCATTGAACTCTATTGGTAACGAGGGAACTTGCGACCATAGTTGGCTAACGATGCTTTTGGGAAACGCACCCCTGGTTCTCTGGGGTCATCAGTCAGGCTAAGCCCGAGTTGTTACACAATAATATTACCACTGACACTCTCGCATTCCATTGTTTTAATTTATTAACCACTATCAGTCCAAAAAGAAATATACAGTATACAGAAAATCAACTTAAATAAGGTTACAATGATATAAGATTTAATTAGATTGTTTTTAAAATGTATGAATACATTTCTCTCTGGTTTTGTTTTGCACATTCAAACCCTGCGCGCCCTGATCATTCCCCACGCTCTCGCGCTTGATCTCTTCTCTCCTGCTGCTTCGAACACTTTTATTTTTGGCAGTCGAGGGGCGGGACTTACTGTTTTAATAACCTCAAATGTCATTGGTTACTTCCCCTTTTCCGGAAGTCAGTTGTGATTGGACACCTGTCCAATGACCCGTTATTCACTTGAATTCAGACATGAGACATCACTTAATTTGTTTTATTTATTTATATTAATGTGTAATGTGATTTAACCCTTTAGGCGCCAGAGGTTTTTCTAAACCGTTCGATTTTGACATCTTAATTTCAAAAGGCTATATCTTAAAAGTGATAAAAGATAGAGACTTTCTCAAAATTAGAGAAACATTAAGGATGACCCAAAGTTTATGTAGGGATTACATTGTCCCATCTAATTTGCATATTATGACGTCATATGGTGGCGGCCATCATGGATTATAGAATTTTCATGAAAAGTTATTTCTTTCCCCCCAAAATGCCCCTCACCTTCTGTCTGCTATATTGCACAATACTGAATGCTCAGGTAAATAGTAAGTAGTAAACAAACTGTGTAAATCATTACTAGTAAATGATAGAAACAAACCGAATGCATGTAGCAGTTGGCCTTTTGCGGATTATACAGTAGGCACTCTCATTCCATGTATGTGGCACATATATATTATTCATATGACACACAAAGCCGGCATTCCCATCAGCTTGCGATAGACTGCATAATAGCCCCTCTGCCCCGTGTCAGGTGTCACACACGAGCAGCGCGGGCACGGCCAGATCTGCCTCACGCGCGCGCCGAGTGTGCACAACTCGGACTACTGTCATTGTCATTGCGACTTCCCACCCTGCCTCCACGTTACCCCCTAACTGTCCTATGAATACTTCAACCTCGTCTAACATACCCAGTGGCATTAGACAAAGCCTCCACCACAATACTGTCGCCGCGATTGCGGAGAGGCACTCGGTCAAAAGACAAAGCTGGCTAGCGTGGTAAAAATCGGTAAAAATCTCCCGCCTCGTTCCCCACAACAGAAACACACCTGCTAACTTCGTGATGAACACTCCGACCCCGGGAAACATTGTTCCCAACACTAACATTGGGCATAGGTTTCACCGTTTGTGCTTGGTGTAGGGCTACTTTCACTTTCAGAATCACCGTCATCATCAGAGTCCGCGAATAGAAGACCCAACACTTCATCAGCTTTATTGATGCCATTAAATAATATTATATTTATATTTATATAACATAAATAATACTACTAATAATAATCTAATGCAAATACTCGCTGCACGTTGACAACATTGCTCTGATAAAATGGCTCACTCTTACACTAGCTCCGCTTTTGTTTGCACTGATTCAATGCGCTCTAGCTCGAAGATTTTGTATAGAAGCATTACTTTTTTTTCGAGTCTGGGATGAAGTATGACATGTCTGCAATCTAGTGGAGGGGAGGTTGAACGAAATTTGACACCCTATTTGACAAAATATGGCGTTTTATTCAGTGCCGCATCTTGTGGAGTAAACTCGACCGTGGTGCCTAGAGGGTTAATGCATTGGTAATATAGAATATATTCTTACCAGATACTTTATTAACAGGAAGTCTTACTAGTGATTGCATTGTGTTGTTAAAAGATATTTTCAGACATTTCCATGATTATTAGCATTGTAAATCTCTACCAAAATTCTTAAACATTTTTACGTAATATAAATGGTTAATTATATTTTCTATTAAATGTAAAAGGGGTTCTGGCTTTTCAACTTAGGTGTAATTTGCGGGTGGGACATGTCCCCACCACTATTTTCTAAGATCGATATTGTCCCCACCACTTTTGAAACATCTCGCGGCACGAATGTACCGATACAAATAAACAAACAGCTTCATTTTGTTCGTTTTTTTAAATAAGAGGCGATCTAGCGCTGAAATGTGTTGTGGAGAGACTCTCTATTCGTTCCGGTGAAATTAGAAAACAAAAAAGCACAAAAAAAGTTTCCCTGCCTGATATACAACCACTGAAAAACATAATCAGTTTTGATGAGAAAAAAAATATATATGAGTGCAGATTAGAACTGCACGCTTAAATTAGTCGGATTAACATATAATAGGCCTCATTGAACAACCACTTAAACCCAATCAATGTACTATTTAAATCGATTGCTGGACATCGTAATGTTATATCTGTTTTATGATTAAGCATTGTGTTAACCCCACAGTCCCACCTGTCCCACCCACTTTTTAAAACAAAGTTACACCACTGCTTTTCAAGTTAAAGGGGGGGTGAAACACTCAGTTTCAGTCAATCTCATTTTAATCTCGAGTACCTATAGAGTAGTATTGCATCCTTCATATCTCCAAAAAGTCTTTAGTTTTATTATATTTATAAAAGAAAGATAGGCTGTACCGAGTCTTTCCGGAAAAAAAGCGAGCGGCTGGAGGCGTGCTGTGTGGGCGGAGCGCCGATAGCTAACAACACACAGACATTTGAAGCAGTTTTACTCACTGCCTGCGGTTCCAACGCACGACCGTGAACCTTTATCGTTGGGACTGCTCCATCCTTAAGCATTAGACAATCTGCAAATCCGGCGTCGAACTGGGCCTTGTCTATAAAACCAATGCAATGCAGCACTGCCGATGATTTCCTGTTGAAGCATGTTGATGTGTGCGGTCTCGCTCTCCTCTGGTCGACGTGTGCGCGGGCGCGCCTCGTTTAGACAATCTAACAGTGGCTGAAGAGTATATTTATTATTGCGTTGCAAGGGCAGGTAGAGCTGTGTATCGTCGGCATATAGATGAAAAGAGACACCATGTTTTTTAAAAATAGGGGCCCGGGGAGCAGATACAGAGAAAACGTCTCGGTTACGGATGTAACCCTCATTCCCTGAGTGGGAACGGAGACGTTACGTCGGATGACGACGATTGGGGTTTCGCTTAGAAAGCCTCTCACCTTCGAGTATACAAAACGAGCCAATGACAATGAAATGTCATGGGTCTGCGGAATTTGCATAGCGTATCTCCGCCCACCGCAGGGGGTATATAAGGAAGTACGCTGGCAACATGCAGATATGTTTCTTCGCTGAGGAGCCGAGACTGAACTCGGCCGTTCCAGCGGTACAGCGGAAGTGGCAGGAAGACGTAACGTCTCCGTTCCCACTCAGGGAACGAGGGTTACATCCGTAACAAAGACGTTCCCTTTCGTGGTCACTCCGAGTTACGTCGGATGACGACGATTGGGGTTCCAGTCTAATCACGCCACCTCGGCTGTCATCCAGTGCCCTGCGTAAGTCTGAGCTCCCTGTTGTGAGACTAGCACGGACGAAGGAGTCCTACTTAGCACAGGGATACCAAGGTACACTGGGAAGCATATCCCAGAAGAGAAATATGCAATTATGCCCAGCCATTGAGGGGGGGACTTAGAATACACATATGACCCGGAGGGATGCATATGGAGAATCACTGGGGTGACCAGCCGCAGGTGGAATATTTAAACCCCAGGGTTGGCAAAGGGCTTGCCAAGGGAAAGACACACGCTCACAAAGAGACTTACAGTGGAATACACATGTGGGGGTCCCCCAGAGGGGGAACCATGCACATGGAGGCACCTAGTCAAGCGCAAAAGCTGCGTTATGGCAAAAAGGCATAATTCAGGTGTTGACGTCACCAGTGCTGGAGGAAACTCAGAGCTTATCAGACTCACCTGAGAAGAATAATCGCACGTATCCCGTCCGTGGAGAGGAATGGCGAGCAAGCGAAGACACCTGAGCAGAATCTAGCACCGGCTGGTTGAAGCGAGTACATGAGAAGAAACTGGCTCTACGCAGAGATTATAGAATCTCGCAAATGTGTTAGGTGTCGCCCAGCCTGCAGCTCTACAAATGTCTGTTAGCGAGGCGCCATGCGCTAGAGCCCAAGAGGAAGCCACACTACGAGTGGAGTGGGCTTTCACACCAAGGGGGCATTGACGACCTTGCTGCTGGTAAGCCAAAGCAATAGCATCCACTATCCAGTGAGACAGCCTTTGCTTTGAGAGAGCCTTTCCCTTCAGCTTCCCACCATGACAGACAAAGAGCTGGTCTGAGGTCCTGAAACACTGCGTTCTGTCTACATAAGCACGGAGGGCGCGTACTGGACAGAGCAGTGCCAAGGCTGGGTCTGCCTCCTCCAGGGGCAGCGCTTGCAGGTTCACCACCTGGTCCCGGAAAAGAGTGGTGGGAACCTTGGGCACATATCCAGGCCGGGGTCTCAGGATCACGTGAGAGTTAGCCGGTCCGAATTCCAGGCACACTTCGTCAACCGAAAATGCCTGCAGGTCCCCTACCCTCTTGATGGAGGCCAATGCAACCAGGAGCGCTGTCTTCATTGACAGGAACTTAAGCTCCACTGATTGCAAAGGCTCAAATGGAGCACTCTGCAGGGCAGTTAGAACCACTGAGAAGTCCCAAGAGGGAACGAGAGGAGGACGAGAAGGATTTAGTCTCCTCGCTCCTCTCAGGAACCTGATGACCAGGTCGTGCTTTCCAATGGACTTACCTTCAACTGCATCGTGATGTGCGGCAATAGCGGCAACATACACTTTCAGGGTGGAGGGAGACAGCCTTCGCTCCAACCCTTCCTGCAGGAAGGAAAGCACGACACTGATGGGGCATTTCGTGGGTTCGTGATGTTTAGAAGAACACCAGTTGACGAAGAGGTTCCACTTCAACGCATAGACATGTCTCGTAGACGATGCTCTAGCGGAAGTGATGGTAGCCACCACCGCAGGTTGTGCCAGGAGGGTGCCAAAGGGTGCCCCGTCCCTGAGAAAGGAGGCTCAGAGGAATTGGCCAGGGAGGTGCTGTCGCGAGGAGTACCAGTTCGGGGAACCAGGTCCGGTTGTGCCAATACGGGGCAACCAAAATGACCTGCTCCTCGTCCTCCCTGATCTCACTGGCGTAGGCCCCGCGGCCAGCTGTGCGCCAGTGCATCCGTGCCGAGCGTGCCCTCGGTCAGGGAATAAAACAGGTCGCAGTGGGACGAGTCGTGGGAGGCAAACAGATCTATCTGTGCGTCCCCGAACTGATCCCAAATCAGCTGGACCGGCTGGGGATGGAGTCGCCAATCTCCAGCGAGAGGCTGAACTCGAGACAGCTCGTCGGCCGCCTGATTCAGGTGTCCCGGGAAATAAATGGCAGATGCTTCTGACTCCATATGAGGAGGTGGCGAGCGAGTTGCGACATACGGCGGGAGCGTAGACCACCTTGATGGTTGATGTACGGTAATGTTGCGGTATTGTCTGATCGGACTAATACGTGCTGAACCCTGAGCAGCGCACGGAAGCGGTGCAGGGCCAGACGTACAGCCAGCAACTCGAGGCAATTGACATGCCAAAGGCGCTGGGGTCCTGTCCAGGAGCCCGCGGCAGCATGTCCATTGCACATGGTGCCCCAGCCCGTGGTGGAGGCATCTGTTGACAACAACATGCCGAGAAACTCGTTCTAAGGGCACTCCGACCCGTAGAAAACTGAGGTTCGACCACGGGGTGAAGGTCTGACGGCAGGCTGGAGTCACTGGGACTTGGAGCGTGCCGTATTGCCATGCCCACCTCGGGACTCGATCGCGAAGCCAAAGCTGAAGCGGTCTCATATGAAGCAATCCGAGCGGCGTTACTGCGGCTGCGGATGCCATATGCCCCAGGAGCCTCTGAAAAAGTTTCAGTGGAACCGCACTCTTGCCCTCGAATTGGCGAAGACAAGTCAGCAGTGACTGCGCGCGCTCGCTCGTAAGCTGCGCGCACATGGCGACCGAGTCGATCTCCATACGAGAAAAGAGATCCACTGCACGGGGCAGAGTTTGCTCTTCTCCCAGTTGACCCGAAGGCCCAGACGAACTAGGTGCCGGAGCACTAGGTCCCTGTGTTCGCAAACCTGGTCTCGAGAGTGAGCTAGGATCAGCCAGTCATCGAGATAGTTCAGGATGCGAACCCCGTGTTCCCAGAGGGGAACAAGGGCTGCCTCGACGACCTTCGTGAAGACGCGAGGAGACAGGGCTAGCCCGAAAGGGAGAACCGCGTACTGGTATGCCCGCCCCTCGAAAGCAAACCATAGAAACGGTCTGTGTCGAGGTAAAATGGAGACATGTAAGTAGGTGTCCTTCAGGTCGATCGCTGCAAACCAATCCTGCGGCCGCACACACTGGAGGATGTGTTTGGCCGTGAGCATCTTGAATGGCAGCCTGTGAAGGGAGCGGTTCAAGACGCGCAGGTCGAGGATTGGCCGTAACCCACCTGACTTCTTGGGTACAATGAAGTAAGGGCTGTAAAAGCCGGACTTCATTTCGGCTGGAGGGACAATCTCGATCGCACCCTTCGCCAGTAGGGTGTCTACCTCCGCTCTCATGACAGGGGCACTGCCACCGACCATAGTGAAGCGGACTCCCCTGAAGCGGGGAGGAGATCGCGCGAACTTGAATCACGTAGCCGAGCCTGATGGTTCTCGCGACCCAGCGGGACAGTCTGGGAAGCTCTAGCCAGGCCTCCAGAAAGTGCACCAGCGGGGTCATACGAACTACAGACGTACCGTCGGTGGGGCAGCGAGGCGGAATGACCGGCACCGGCGAGGGTGGCATAGCGGCCCTGTGCGGGGGCACGGTCATTAACCGCGTCCTGCCAGAGGAGGCCAGGGGAGGACCAGCGTCCCACGGGGGCGTGCTCTGGCAGGGGTCTGGCGACAGAGGGGGATGAGAGGAGCGTGGCCCGTGGGCGGCGCATGCTGTCATCCAAAACCTCTTGGGGCTCAGAGAAAGAGCATCAGTTCTTTTCGAATTAGATTTTCCCCCAGCCCTCCACCGGGGGAAGGAGTGGTCCTGCTACCAGCCCCTGAAGAACTGAGCCCTAACTCCAAGCTGCCCATCTCAGGAGTGCTGCTTAGCCAGGTGTTAGCCGGCTAAGGGGCGGAGACAGGCGGTGCCACCCTGCTGCGACCTCCTCACGCTCGGGGCCGGTGAAGGCTCGAGGGGAGGGGCTGCAGAGAGGTGGTGTCGGCGGGAAGCAGGCTAAGGAGACCGCACGGACAGATGACCGTTGGTGCAGAAGGTCCTCAGCCTGCTCATTGGGTGATCGAAGACTGTTGGGCGCAGTCCTCAACCCCACCGCCGATCAGGCTGCCCGTCTCAAGAGTGCTGCTTAGGCTGGCGTGTGGCAGTCTAAGGGGCGGAGACGGGCAGCACCGCCCCCTTCTGCGACTTCCTCCTGCTCAGGGCTGGTGAGGACCCGAGGGGAGCAGCCGCATGGAGGGGGCCTTGGCGGGAAGCAGACTCAGGAGACCGCATGGATGGATGACCATCGGTGCAGGACCCGAGTCTGCTTCAGGTGGTTTGAACACACACTGCCAAAGAGCCTAGCCTGGGACATGGGAGAGCTGAGAAAATTAATTCTCAGACCCCCGCACATCAACCTGGCTAAGCCCATGTCTGGACCACACTAGTGGACATCACCTGACCCAGGATCACGCAGGTACCGATGTCGCCTGAGCGAGGTCAGTAGTGTGCGTGGGGAAAACAACCAGGCCGGGCATGGAAGGCATAGCGTCCCAGCATGGGGGCGTGGTTTGGGTTTCCGCATTCTGTCAGGGTTGGCCAGGGAAGGACTAGCGTTCCACAGCGGCCGGTTCGGACAGAACTCCTGGGACAGCACTGCAACGAAGGCACAGACGACACACAGTACTACATGACTGTGCCACGATAGTGACAGAGCATACAGACCATGATCGCCGCGCGATCGAAAGCAGCGAAGGCGGAGGACGCCCACGGGCCACGAAAGTCACGTGGACTCCCGCAGAGCGGAGGCGTCCTGATGCACGTCCGGGAGATGCCTACAGCGCTCGGGAGGAGGGCAGTGCCATTCCAACCGATGCTGTCAGCTGCCCGGGGAAGCATGGCTGACAGCTCTGGATCGGTCCCGGCAACGATGGCACTCCCGTGGGAGGCAACGTAGTCGAAACTTCATTTCCAGAGGAATCAAGCCCGCCTTGTGATGCTGTGAGTGACATGACACCATCTGCTGGAGCCCCGAATGAAAACAAGGGGGCCCCGAGAGGAACCAGGCACACACGGAAGCCCCACGGTTTGCGATGTGGAGGGGGGCGTGGCCCGAGGAATGCTCGTCGGTATTATGCCACACTAACCCCTCAGATCACCCTGGCCACCAGCCAAAGTATCCCCTCTCGAGGAAGAGATAGATTGGGGTGTGGCAGAGGGGACTCTCACACAGAGATCATTGAGTCTCAATCTATAAACATCGCGATGGTCATGTTCCCGCAATGAAAACATGACTCATCCGCGAGCGCTGCCGAGCGTGATTAAGCCCAACACGCGAAACAGCGCTCGTGACCGTTAGACAGATGAATCACGCGCCCAGAATGGCTTGTAGGAGTGAAGAAAACTCTCGGCTCCGAAGCGAAAACATATCTGCATGTTGCCAGCGTACCCCTGCGGTGGGCGGAGATACGCTATGCAAATTCCGCAGACCCATGACATTTCATTGTCATTGGCTCGTTTTGTATACTCGAAGGTGAGAGGCTTTCTAAGCGAAACCCCAATCGTCGTCATCCGACGTAACTCGGAGTGACCACGAAAGGGAACAACACCGGCCCAAGGATTGATCCCTGAGGAACACCACGACCAAGATGTTTGTTAGTGGATGAGTATTGTCCCAAATGAACAGAAAAACATCTATCTAACAGGTAAGAGTGAAACCATTGTAAAACAGAACCACGAAGTCCTACACAAGACTCCAAGCGTGACAGAAGGATGTTGTGGTCGACTAAATCAAAAGCAGCACTTAGATCTAACAGGACCAAAGCCATTTGTTTGCCTGAGTCAGTGGTGCGATATATATCATTTAAGACTCTTAAAAGAGCAGATTCAGTGCTATGTAATGCTTTAAAACCTGATTGAAAAACTTCATTGATAGAACTATTTAACATGAAAGATTGTAATTGAGCCAATACAACTTTCTCCATGATCTTTGATACAAAAGGAAGATTTGAAATAGGTCGAAAACTGGAAAGAGATGAAGGATCAAGATTCGTTTTTTTAATATATGGTGTGATCGCAGCATGTTTAAGGCAGACTGGAACAGTGCCCGTATATAAGCATTTATTAATGACAGATTATAGACCTGGACTAATTGCATCCATAGTGTGTTTGAGGAAATGCGAAGGAACAATATCTATGGCCATGAAGTGGGCTTAAGGCAATCCACAATTTCCTTAAAGGAGTGCAAGTTGAGTGTCTCAAACACAGACCATGTGGAGGAGTATAAAGGAATCTCTGACATAGTATATCCAGTCTGAGCCATTTGAGATCTAATATCCAAAACCTTATTTCTGAAAAAGTTTCCAAAGCTTTCACAAAGGGAGACAGAAGGCTCAGGGAAAAGATTAACAGGTGGATTTAGCACAGAGTCAATAGTAGAAAAGAGGACACGAGAGTTATGCCTATTTTTCATAATCAGATCAGAAAGATATTTACACTTAGCAGCTTTGGCTGCCCTCTGAAATGAAGAAAGTGAATTTCTCATAATTTCATATGAGACCTGTAATTTGTCCTTTTTCCACTTGTGCTCAGCCTGTCGACAGGCCTGTCTGAGAGAACGCACTGATTCATTAAGCCAGGGAATTGGCACTGATTTACGAAATTTAAGCTTTAATGGAGCAATACTGTTCAAAATAGAAGCGCAAGTAGAGTTAAAATAACTGAGATGTTCGTCTGCATCCAAGTTATGTAGAGTAGATTCCGTTTCAGAAGAATTCCAAACCTCATGAAATGCTACAGTGAACTCCTCACTGGAGCGTGTAGTAAAGGTACGAGACATGCGCCCCATGGGCTGATTTTTTAGAGTTTGACCAGAGAATGGAACAGAGATATAAAATACAGGCATATGATCAGAAAAGTTTGCATTGCTAATTGTGATATCTGAAACAGATAGTCCATGAGTTAAAATCAAGTCCAAAGTATGACTTTATGCTTTAACAAAACAAATAAAACATGTATGTTATGCAGAAGGGTGCAGGCTTTTGTGTTTTATATACAGAAGACATAGGACAACAAAAGTACAAACACATGGTCAAACAAAAAAAAAGTAGCCTACACAATAAAACAAATATACAAATTATATACCCAGTGCTTTAATTTCAGTAATGTCTACTGACATTACTGTTCAGGAGTAATATGGGCTAAAAATACATCTAATAAAGTCAGATGTAAAATAACACTTCATAGTTTATCATAGATAGATTAAAGCTTATAAAAGCCAAAATTATTCATTCAAGAGCTGCAAATGATTTTCTCTTTGCCTTTTGTTATTTGATTCACATTAATGGAGCAATCGTTAGCAGGATTATTAGACTGCTGCCTCTTTAAGACCAAATGCAGATCTAATCATTATTGCGCATCATATTTTCTCCCAACTATTTACGTCCATTTAAGACATAAACTGTATTTAAGTGAATAAACTGTTTAAGTGAATCTCCAAGACGGCCATTTTGACATATTTGTGTGTATATTTGATCGTTTAGATGCCCACATGAAGCTCAAAATATACGTTGCTTGTCTCGTTGCGGTGTGTTTTGGAGTGCGCGCCACATTTGGAACAGCGTCTATTGCGTCAATTTTGCGTACTTTTAATAGCCTTTTATTATCAAACGCATCCCACAGTTTAGCAACAGTAAAGACTACATTTTACAACAATCACCGATCGTGCAGATTCTGCCATTACGTTTGGGATTTAGGGAGAAATGACAGCGCACCGCCGTGAAGTTAAGGAAGTTGCGCTGGAGAGAATGCGGCTTTAGTTTTTAATGGTTTGTAACAACAATGACTTTATGTTAGGGAATTAATTAGCTCAAATCAGCGGTAATATTCATCAATGTGAATATGCATATGTTGCTTACATAAATTAAATTATTCAAAAATAGGGAATAGGTCAAAACCTCGGCTTATATCAGTGATTACACAATTTCTCGTAACAACCACTGTTATAAACGGGTAGGATATGGTCAATTTGGGGAAATTGGAGTAGAAGTTTAAAGAAAGTTCATTTAATATGCAGACTGCACGTCCAGCGAACAGAATGTATAAGTTTTGAACAGAAATCTAGCGTCTTTAACACCGATAGATAACACTTTTCCTGTGGCCACAAAGAAAATAATTATCTTCGTGTTTTAGACAACTTTAGATTTCTTTTAATAGTAAAAATAATGGTAGAGTTTATGAGGTAAAAATCTGCACTTTCAGTGACTCAGAATTGAAACAAACAGGCAAGCTTAATTCAAATGATTTAACAAAGTTTATTCAAACAAGCTAACGGTTACATATACTACTTTAAATCACGCAGGAGTAAATATGCATAAACAAAACAACAATATAACGATCGTAACACGAAATACAATAAAATAAAAATAAAAGGTTGAGAGAGAGGAGAAGAGAGAGAATTGGGAGAGAGAGAGAATCAGCGAGAGAATAATAATAGTGAGAATGAGAATGAATTTAGGAGTGTGTAAGATTGTAGCGTTCGTAAGATGAGGTGGGAGTGTGTGTGTACAAGCACGCCTCTAGCACGTGTCGTGTGTTTTGGTCTCGGAACCCGTGGGTGAGCCTATGTGTGTGTGTGTGAGGTTGTGTGTGTGGAAGAGAGTGTGTGAGTTTAGAGCAAAGTTAGAGAAAGGCAGAAACAGTTTAAAACATTCATTAATCAACGAAACCCCAACATTCTTAGCAATTCTTAGACAACGTTAACAGTATTTCTTTCAGATTGCAAATTTAAGGATTACGTTATGTCTGTTTGAAGAACTGCCCTCTTTGTGTGTTCGTCTGTGTTGAGCAACAGTCACGTGGGTGCGTCTGGTTGCTATGGCGATTTGAGACGAGCAAAAACGCAGCAAAGTTGATCTTTAGCTTTAAGTTGGTTTCGTGGGTTGGTTGAAGAAGACTATCAAACTGAAGTAAAGTAGTTTTAAGAAAGTAAAACTTGGAAAATAAAACGAAATAAAAGCGAACGAGGCTTCCAAGGATGGAAGAAGGCGTGTCGTCTTTTCTCTCTCTGGCGGAGTGCCCTGAGATGAGAGAAGCGCGAGATTTTGAAGGGGCCAAACTCACGCCCTCTTGCGTATTTCGGCCAATCGTCTTTAACAACGTATTGGCCCAACCTTCTGATGTTTTGAGGTGTATACGCCTTTGTACTGGGTATTGGAATTCATAACTCAGTTCTTATCATCAATACTGCTGGTATTTAGTCAAATAACACGTTTTCTGCTATTTTGTGTCAAAGATCCAAAACCGTTGAGATTTCTGGAGCAAAATGATAGCAAGAATGGCACTTATATCACCCAATTTACATGGATACAGGATTTCTTGCGATTACAATCACATCAAATTGATTACAAACCAATAAAGCTATATAGGCATAATATTTGGGACAAGGGAGCATGCATACATCAAGAAAATACATTTTAAACATTTTTCAACTGCTTTGAATCCCACGTGGCGGGATCTGCATGTGTTTGTGTGTGCGTGTCTTAGCTGACACAGACAAAAGCTGCGCTGAACTTTTGGTCCTCGAGCCCGGGGTGAAAAGGGTATGTGTGGGTGTTTTAGTGGTCTTAATGAGATTAGCAGTCCGCACATCTGGTCGAACAAAGTCTGGTTGTTTTCTGGGTGTTAAATCAGTGTCTAAATGCAAATCAATGTCCAGAGATAATCCCTGGGGGTTTCTCTCGAGATTGCTCTTATTGGTCAGCGGATGCTCGCCGAGCAATAAACAAGAGGCTCTTGTTGACCTAGTAGTAAGAGATCTGAGTCTGCCGATAGGCAGTCAATGATTTATCTGATTCGTGGCGCCGTTAGGTCTACGCGGCAGAATCTTGAGACAATAGAGGTGTTGTAAATGGTGATTTCAAGAAGTTGATTAGGTCCCAGACTAATCAGAAGGGGGATTTTGATCACGGGGTAATTTTAGTAATTCAATCATATAGAGAGCTGACACTGATCATCTTCTTTTGCGTTACAGGTTATACCTCAAATATCTTCTTTTTTATAATCATTGGAAGCCAAAATTTAAATCTAAAATAAAATTAGTTTAATATCAAAGATGTAACCATTTGAATGTTTAGTTCTGTCCTCATCGTCACTCATTAAAGGTGCCCTAGAATGTGTTGAAATAATATTTTAATTTTGTCTCTGATATCTACATAGAGGGTATGGCTTATTTAAGGGCATTTAAAATGTCCAGATATGGTTTTACAGGTCCATTTTCAACCCTAGAAATTGGCCCTAGAATGAAATGGTCTGTTTTTACCTTATTTGGAAGGGTCATGAATAGTAATGAGGAGTTCTGCTCTAGTAGCTCAGAGTGACAGCAAACGGTCCGGTAACCCTTGCTTTTACAGTCCCCTAATTACTAGGTATTTACCTGGTAAATATATGGTAATTTATAGTTGGTTATTCTTAATTACCACAGGTAACAAGTATGTAAATGCAGAGAAACTACAAACTTATTACTAAGTATTTACCTGGTAAGCATATGGTAAATTATAGTATTTTAGTGTGTAATTACTTAACCCCCAGAGGTCGACGGTATCGCCGGCGATACCAGCTCGCTTTTTTTTTATCAGTGTAAAAGAAACTCATAAAAAAAATATGAATAATATTAATAAAATATTATAATATAATAAAATAAACTAATATTAAAAAAATAAAAAAAATACTCTGTTGACTTTGATTTTCCATAGGAGTTTCATACATCAATCGATTCTGTTAAATGTGTATTATTTTTGTGTATACTCACAATAAAAACAAAGTGTTGTGCTTTTCGCCAAATAAAGAAAAATAAACACGAAGCGAGTTCTGCCTTCTCTCTGTCTGTGTAGTCCATTCTGAAACGCGTCCGAAAATGAATCATAACTCAGCGAATACTTCTCACACATACACGTGATATATGTCTTTATGAAGCTTGAAAACTCTTCTTTTAAATGAAGTAATTTATATAAAAAACAAATGTTTTCAACTCATGTAATCCGTTTGAAAGCAAGGAGAGGTACCGTTTTTCCGTCTCCCTTCATTATCTCTAAATGAGCTGAGGCCGCCCCGCCCCCGGCGCGATTCACATGTAAATAGTTAGGTGATCTAGTATGCAGCGCACCCGCCCCCCGATCAATGCCATAAAAACACAGTTTCTTCATCAGTGATAGTACATCGCATTTTGAGTATGGCACGCTTCTCCAAAGACGCCCTTCAGATGATTCTGCACAGCGAGGAAGAATGCACCTTTTCCTCAGAGAAAGATTGTAACTCAGACGACGAACGGCAGCATTTTGAAGAGCGAATTGATCCCGCCGAGGACACAATTTCGGAATAAGTTTTACTTAAAGTCTTTTGTCTTTTATTTTTCGTGTTCGCATTTATGAGGAAAAAACAATATTACGTGACAGTTCTCCATTATGGACGCGAGCGCTCTAAAAAAAGCACTGAAAGACTTTCAAACTTTCACAGAGACCTCAAAACAGAAAGTACAAATCCTTTCTTTAAAACGAATTTCGTTTTGTATCAATTGTATCTTAATTTTAATAATTTTTTCATTAACAAATTTCCTGGATTTAAAGTAAATATAGGCTAGCAATCACAACATAAGGTGCTTGAACTGGAGATCATCATTAATCAGACCGTAGCCTACTCGCCTCACATGTCTAAAAAATGTGAAATATATTTACAGAAAGCTGGTTCTAAACAAAACTATCCAAAACAAAAAACTATGTAGCCTAATAAATGTGCATTTCTCGGGTGCGTTCACTAGCCTACTGCGAAGATCGTGAGTCAATAGCCTATCGTCAACTTCATCTTTGCCAGAAGTTAAATTTAAATCGCGTGTGTGAATGAATGATGATGTTTTAGCAAACTGTATTGCTGTAATGGTCACCAGTTGGAGTGCCCTTGAAAGCCACAAGAGGGCACTCCACATCAGACTTTCTACTCTCAGACTACATCTCCCATCATTCTCTGCCTGGACTCATCAGCACTCATGATCACATTCACCTGTACCTCATTCACTGATTGCATTCACCTGTGTCTCATTATCCTGTTAGTCTCAGTCTATTTTTACCATGTTCATTCATTCACTCACCGCGAAGTCTTGTTTGTGTCACACTGCATTTCTGAGCGTTTTCCCTGGTTTCTTGTATTTTGGTTTTTGGATTTCTTGCCCTGTTCCCTGGATTACTCTTTTGCCTCTGGTCCCTGCCTGTTTTGTTTGTTTCTTTGTTTGGACTGCCTGCCTGTGTACGACCCCTGCCTGTTCTTTGGATTACTCTGTTTATTAAAAGCTGCATTTGGATCTACCTTTGTGTCTCGGAGCAGTTCGTGACAATTGCTATACTGAGATGAGTAAAAATCGACTGAAATATGTTGAAATAAAATGTAGGCTATTTGTATAAGCAACGTATTAAACTGCAAACTAACAATTTGCCCTAATAATTCATGAAAACAACGTTACAGTCAGGCGAAATATGAAAGACAACATCTTGTTGACTAGATTTGGGTACAGTTTTTACTGTAGAATATACTGCCACATCAAATAAGCTTTTGTTTAGCAATTTCTATATATAAAATACTATTTTTGTCAAAAATGAAGTCATCAACTAAGATGTTAGCAGTTCCAATGTTGACTAAATTCAAACTAATGAATACATAGATAAAATATAGGCCTATAATCTTTTTTTTTTACAAAGAAAGAGTACACTTGAAATATTGTTGAAATTGTAATTATTGTTGTAATTGTAACCTTTTTAATAAAATAGCAAAACATATTTACAAGATAGATGTAAGCAAAATCTTAAATGGTCAATATAAGTCTTCTTCTAAATATATCTTTTGTCCTTGCATTGTGGCTCAGTCAGTTTCACACCTGATGAATGGCTAATTATGCAGAGTGGGTGGGACATTGTATTCTAAGGTGTAAACCACTCCTCGTTCACGCCCCCCCCCTCACCCCCTCGCATATTGGCTTTCCAAGCAAAACGAGAGTTACGTATGTAACTGCGGTTCTATGAGTTCTGGATGACCGCCAGAGGCAGTGCTTCACACTGGATACTATCTCTCGTTGCAAATGCATAGGTCGAGTCTAATACAAACAATGTCCCTCGTGACCAGGATGACTCGGGGCGCTCCCCTATTTAAGTCAAGTCAAGTCATCTTCATTTATATAGCGCTTTTAACAATGTAGATTGTTTCAAAGCAGCTTTACAGAGATAAGCGTATAATTTAAGGTAACAGAGATTGTTTTGGCTTTATAGCGGTTCTTTAAAAAAGTTATTTTCCAGCTAAAGTTAGTTTTGATTGATTCGCTTCCGTCACAACGATAATTTGTTGTTAAATTAGGGGCCGCTAAGACGACATCATTCTCTCTACACAGACTTTAAACGCGAACCTGTGAGAAACGCTGATGGCGTTCACCTGCGCATTTAGAATGGGTTCTATAGTTATGTGCGTTTGAATATACGCAGGTTTGGAATTCCCTACAGGCCAAGCCTAAACAAAGTACTGGTGTTTCCTTA
This sequence comes from Abramis brama, assembly GCF_963993115.1. NCBI lineage: Eukaryota > Metazoa > Chordata > Actinopteri > Cypriniformes > Leuciscidae > Abramis > Abramis brama. Next base: position 59,670 of record NW_028155924.1, on the reverse strand, counting down.
TAGATTTTGATAAAGAATTTTGTTTTATTTTGTCGCTTTGGGGTAGGAACGCGAAACGAATTTTCCCGACAGCGCCTTATCTGTATAGTGGTAGAGGGATCCTCCACCGGGAGAGACTGGTTGGCACTTCAGCACTGCGTTGTCATCGGGTCCAGGCGAAGGTCCTTCGTCAGATCTGGATACGGCCTGGATCCGGCAGGCTGCAGGAAAACCTCGGGATAAAAACAGACACTAAAATTAGCGTAGATGCCATTCTTCTCATGATGTAACGAGTACATCAGGATTTATGGGAAGTGTTCCCGGTTCCGGCTGACCTAATCTATGCAGCCTAACATTGAACTATAGAAGTCTATAATGTATTATGTGAATGCTAGGTCAAAGAGATGTGTTTTTAGTCTGGCTTTGAACTGACAGAGTGTGTCTGCTTCCCGGACAATGGTAGGAAGACTGTTCCAGAGTTTTGGTGTTAAATAGGAAAAGGATCTACCGCCAGCAGTAGATTTTGATATTCTAGGTATTATTAACTGGACGGAATTTTGAGATCGCAATAGACGTGACGGACTATAATGCGTTAAGAGCTCGCTCAAGTACTGCGGAGCTAAACCATTTAGTGCTTTGTAAGTAATCAGCAATATTTTAAAATTTATGCGATGTTTAATAGGGAGCCAATGCAGTTTTGACAGAACCGGGCTAATATGGTCATACTTCCTGGTTAAGAACTGGGTAAGAACTCGAGCTGCTGCGTTTTGGACCAGCTGTAGTTTGTTTATTAAGCGTGCAGGGCAACCACCCAGTAGAGCATTACAATAATCTAGCCTTGAGGTCATGAACGCATGGACTAATTGTTCCGCATTTGTCAATGAGAGCATATGACGTAATTTAGATATATTTTTAAGATGGAAAAATGCGGTTTTACAAATACTAGACACGTGACTTTCAAATGAAAGATTGGTATCAAAGAGCACACCCAGGTTCCTAACCGACGACGAAGACTTAACAGAGCAGCCATCGAGTGTTAGACAGTATTCTAGATTATTACGTGAGGAAGTTTTTTGTCCGATAATTAGAATCTCTGTTTTTTCAGAATTTAGAAGTAGGAAATTACGAGTCATCCAATTTTTTATATCCACTATGCATTCCGTTAATTTTGTGTATTGATAAGTTTCGTTAGGTTTTGAAGAAATATAGAGCTGAGTATCATCGGCATAACAGTGAAAGCTAATTCCATGTTTCCTAATGATATCTCCTAATGGTAGCATGTACAGAGTGAACAGCAGCGGTCCTAGTACTGAGCCTTGTGGTACGCCATACTGAACTTGTGATCGATGAGACATCTCTTCATTTACTGCTACAAACTGATAACGGTCAGATAAGTATGATTTAAACCATGCTAGTGCAATTCCACTAATCCCAACATAATGTTCTAATCTATTTAAAAGAATGTTGTGGTCAATGGTGTCAAATGCAGCACTAAGATCGAGTAACACTAATAGAGAGACACAACCACGATCGGATGATAAGAGCAAATCATTTGTGACTCTAACGAGAGCTGTCTCAGTACTATGATACGGTCTAAATCCAGACTGGAAATCCTCACAGATATCATTTCTTTCTGAAAAAAGGAACACAGTTGTGAGGATACTGCCTTTTCTAATATCTTTGACAGAAAAGGTAGATTCGAGATCGGCCTGTAATTGACTAATTCTGTAGGATCAAGTTGCGTTTTTTTAACAAGCGGTTTAATCATAGCCAGCTTGAAGGTTTTCGGTACATATCCTAGTGACAAAGATGAATTAATGATTTTAAGAATAGGATCTAGGACCTCTGGAAGCATCTCTTTCAGTAACTTAGTTGGTATAGGGTCTAACATACATGTTGTCGATTTAGATGATTTAATGAGTTTAGTAAATTCTTCCTCTCCTGTAGAAACGAATGAATCAAATTTTTCCTCAGGGAGACTACAATGCACTGCCTGATGCGATACTGTAGTAGACGGTTGCATAGTTATAATTTTGTCCCTGATATTATCAATCTTATAAGTAAAGAAGTTCATAAAATCATTACTGCTGTGTTGCTTGGAAACTTCGGTGCTTGAAGCTTTATTTTTTGTTAGTTTAGCCACCGTTTCAAATAAATACCTCGGATTATGTTTATTTTCTTCTAATAGGGTTGAAAAATAAGCAGATCTAGCAGCTTTTAAAGCCTCTCTGTAAGTAATCGAGCTCTCCTTCCATGAAATGCGAAATACCTCTAGTTTTGTTTTCTTCCAGTTGCGCTCCATTTTTCTGGCTGCTCTCTTAAGGGCCAGAGTGTGCTCGTTGTACCACGGCGTTGGACTATTTTCTTTAATCTTCTTTAAGCGCAATGGAGCAACTATGTCTAAAGTGCTGGAAAAGAGAGAGTTAAACGTTTCTGTTGTAATATCTAGTTCTTCTAAGCTATCTGGGATGCTGAGATGATGAAACTGATCAGGAAGATTATTAATAAAGCAATCTTTAGGAGCAGAAGTGATAGGTCTCACATATTTGAAACACGGAGTCGGCTTTGCAGCCTTGGCTAAATGCAAATTACACAAGACTAGGTAATGATCTGAGATGTCATCGCTCTGCTGCAGAATTTCAACGGCATCAACATCTATTCCGTGTGATAATATTAGATCTAGAGTATGATTACGACGGTGAGTAGGTCCTGACACGTGTTGTCTAACTCCAATTGAATTTAAAATGTCTTTAAATGCCAATCCCAATGCATCTTTTTCATTATCGATGTGAATATTAAAATCACCAACAATTAGTACTTTATCTGCAGTCAATATTAATTCTGATAGAAAGTCCGCAAATTCTTTGATAAAGTCTGTATGGTGCCCTGGTGGCCTGTATACAGTAGCCAGCACAAATCTCAAACATGATTTATTGTTTACATTATATATTTTTACATTAAGCACCAATACTTCAAAAGAATTATATTTAAAACTTGATTTCTTAGTGGTTTTGAAACTACTACTATAAATTACAGCAACACCACCCCCTTTGCGTTTCAGACGAGGCTCATGTTTATAACAGTAATCTTGCGGGGTGGACTCATTTAAAGTAATGTAATCGTTTGGTTTTAGCCAGGTTTCTGTCAAACACAGCACATCTAGGTTATTATCTAAAATCATATCATTAACAACGAGTGCTTTTGAAGCAAGCGATCGAATATTCAGCAACCCAAGCTTTAGCATTTGCTCATCTGTATTATAGCTGTTTTTTATTTGTTGAACATCAATTAAATTTTTAACCTTAGATGGGTTTAAACGTTTTTTGGATTTCCAAGTTCGGGGAACAGACACAGTCTCTATATGATGATAGCTAGGTGAAAGAGGCTCTATGTGATGGGATTTATCTGACCTTGTTGACGCGAGGCCGCTAGCAGACGGTCGGTTTAGCCAGTCTGTCTGCTTCCTGACCTGAGCCCCAGATTGTCATGTTTGAGCTCTAAGACTATGAGCCATATTACTAGAGAGAAGAGCAGCACCATCCCAGGAGGGATGAATACCATCTCTTTTCAACAGGTCAGGTTTGCCCCAAAAACTTTTCCAATTGTCTATGAATTCTATATTATTACGCGGACACCACTTAGACAGCCAACCGTTAAGAGAACACAATCTACTGACTATCTCATCAATCCTGCGAACAGGAAGGGGGCCAGAGCAAATTACAGTCCTTGACATCGTACTTGCAAGTTCACACACCTCTTTAATATTAATTTTGGTGATCTCCGACTGGCGAAGTCGAACATCATTAGTGCCGACATGAATAATGATCTTATTCAACCCCGTGACTTCCTGCAGACTGTCCCTACGGAATCTTCTCGCCTGACTCCGAGTGACAGAAAGCTCTGGCGGTCATCCAGAACTCATAGAACCGCAGTTACATACGTAACTCTCGTTCTATTTCGTTCTTCCTGACCGCCAGAGGCAGTGCTTCACACTGGATGACTTATACAACAAGGTCACGAGGAGGTCCTACTCACCCTTAAGAGGAAGTTGAGGGTCCCGACAGGACAGCTGTTCCAATATTACCGGAAGCAGCCACATTGACCCTGTAGTATCTGGCAAAGGTATTTGTTGATGACCACGTAGCTGCTGCACAGATGTCACTTAGAAGGACCCCTTTTAATGCAGCCCAAGATGTTGATATGCCTCTTGTCGAATGGCATCTCACCCCCAAAGGCACTGGATATTTGTTGGATGTGTAGGCGTGGGTGATAACCTCAACTACCCAGTGCGAAAATCTCTGCTTTGAGAGGGGCTGACCTCTTTTTGGGCCCCCGTGACAGAGAAAAAGTTGGTCTGATTGTCGAAAAACTTCTGTGGCCCTCAGATAGGCCCGGAGAGCTCTTACTGGGCACAGCAGTGTGCTTCCACTTTCTTCCAGCGTGTTTGACATCGGAGGATTAAACACTGCCAGCTCAATAGTCTGGTTTCTAAAAAGGGCAGAAAGCCGCTTTGGGAGAAATGCTGGGTTGGGCCATAACGTCACAACTGAGCCATCTGCGTTTCAACGCATACAGAATGTGTTAACTGATAACGCGTGAAGTTCACTCACCCTCTTAGCTGAAGCAATGGCCAAGAGAAACGCTGCCTTCAATGAGATCCACTTCAGATCGCTCTGCTCTAGAGGTTCAAACGGGGGCAATGTAAGAGACTTTAAGACTAGGCCCAGGTCCCATAAAGAAACCCTAATGGCCTGAGGGGGGCGCAGTCGCTGAGCACCTCTAAGAAACTGAGTAACCAAGGCATGAGAACCCAATTGCTGACCATCTATTCTTACGTGATGTGCTGAAATTGCAGCCACATAAACTCTTAAAGTAGCAGCTGCTCTATTCTTTTCTAATAGTGACTGCAGAAAACGTCAAATCAGAGTAACAGGGCAGTGCTCTGGGACCACTGCTTGCTCCCTACACCAATCAGAGAAAAGCTTCCATCGATAGGCATAAGCACTCCTGGTGGAAGGTGCTCTAGAGTTCAATATGGTGTTCTGGACACCTTGATCGCAGGCTCCAAAGAGTGGTTCCGGCCCCTCAGAGGCCACACACAAAGCTGCAGGCGGTCTGGATTCGGGTGCCAAATCTGACCCTACAACTGCTGGAGGAGATCCTTTCTCCTGGGAAGAGTCCAAGGATCCCCGTCTAGGAGCCTGTACATCACTGGAAACCAAGGTCTCCCCGGCCAGTTTGGCGCCACTAGTAGCAGCCTGTGGTGCTCTTGAAGAACCCTGTGAACAGTCACCCCGATCATCGGTATCGGGGGAAAGGCATAGAGTAACCGATCTGGCCAGGCGTGGGCTAGAGCATCTTGCCCCAGCGGACTGGATTCCTCTGCTAGTGAGAACCAGAGACGGCAGTGGGTCGTTGTCGCCGAGGCAAATAGGTCCACTTCTGCCCTGCCAAACCGCTGCCATATCATCTCTACCACTTCTGGGTTGAGCCTCCACTCCGTTGATGGAATTCTGTGGCATGACAACAAATCTGGAACCACGTTTAATACCCCTGGAGTATGCATTGCTCTGATACTTGCAAAGCGAGGGAAGGCCCAAGTCAGCAGCTCCTGCGATACTTGAAGGGATTGGCTGGACCTTGTGCCCCCTTGATGGTTGATGTGATAAACCACCGATTTGTTGTCCGACCTGACAAGAATATGCCTGCCCTTCAAAAACGGAGCGAGGTGCTTCAGAGCTCGCAGAACTGCACGAAGTTCCAGGGTATTTATATTCTCGCCCTCTTCCCGAGGACCCCATTGTCCTGTGGCTGCTCTGTGTTGCCAGACTGCCCCCCAGCCAGTAAGGGACGCATCGGTCTGGACTATCTCCCTTCGAGAAGGAATCATGCCCAGAACAACCCCCTTGGTCAGATACAATCTGCTCCTCCAAGACTTCAGGGCCAGAAGGCATTGCTGTGTCACCTTGATCAACCTGTTCTTGTGCCAACTGGGGTTCAAGTGGAGACTGTTCACCCATCTTTGAAAGGGGCGTAGTGAAAGGAGGCCCAATGGTATGACTGCCGCTGCTGCCGCCAACATACCTGTGAGCCTGAGGAAGCACCTGAATGGAAGTCTGGCATGCCTCTGAAACCGTTGAAGGAGTAGTAGTATATTGTCCACTCGTTGTTCTGATGGAGTGGCTTTCATTGACTGTGAGTCCAGCGTGAGACCTAGGAACCCCACAGATTGACTTGGAATTAATCGGCTCTTGCTGAAATTCACAGAAAGGCCCAGTCGAGTAATATGTGCGAGCAGCTGTGTGATTTCTAACACTGCCTGCTCCTGAGAGTGGGAGCAAAGGAGCCAGTCGTCCAAGTATGGAAGCACCTGTAGCCCTGTGGCTTGGATTGGAGCCAGTGCGGCCGCCATGCACCTGGTGAAGACTCGTGGCGATAGAGAAAGGCCGAATGGGAGGACACGGAATTGATAGACCTGGTCCTGGAATGCAAATCGGAGGAACGGCCTGTGTTGAGGAGCAATTGGAATATGGAAGTAAGCATCCTTTAGGTCTACTGTTGTAAACCAGTGCTGCTGCTTGACCGCCTGAAGAACATCGGTTATGCGCAACATACGAAATGGTAAGATCTTCAGGAACTTGTTGAGGCCGCGAAGGTCGAGTATGGGCCTTACACCGCCATCCTTCTTTGGAATGAGGAAGTAAATGGAGAAAAACCCACCTAGCCGTTCTGACCAATCTACTGGTTCGATGGCACCTTTCTCTAGGAGTTTTGCTATTTCTTGTTTTAAGGCAAGTGAACTGTTGGGGTCTGAGACTACGGTCATCCTGACCCCTTTGAAAGCGGGCGGCCGCCGTCGGAACTGCAGCTTGTACCCCTGGGTTAATGTTGCTATAACCCACGGGTCGGAAGTTGTTGTTTCCCAGTAACTGAGCTGCTGATAAGAAAACCGTCCGACGGCCGGCCGCCGACCTTCAGGACCTACGTCCATGGCCTCTAGAATCCCTGGTGGGCCATTGGCCAGGTGCCCTACCCCTAGAAGCCTGAAATATTTGCTGACCCCGAGCCCGGGGCCGTGGAGTAGAATTTTCTACACGTGGTGATCTCGGAGGCTGGCCCCTGTGAAGAGCACCTGGGCGTGTTGAGAACGTAGTGCGTGGCAGTTCATACCCCCTAGAAGGCTGTCGATAATTTACGTGAGCCTGTGGAACTCTCCTCAGGTCAGCAAACTGCTGCCTGGTCTGATTCACCTGGACACTACGCTCCAGTGTCTCCTGTGCAGCTGGCCCAAAGAGTTGCCCTGGAACTACAGGAAGGTCCCTTAGTGTTCTCCTACATACAGACAGAGGTGATTGTGCAAGCCAGACTTGGCGGCGTGCTTGTGTGAGCGTTGACATAAGCCTTCCCAGCTCTCTTGTCATGAATGCCACTGCCTGAAGGGAGGCATCACTTAAGTTTTGGTTAAAAGGATCACTCCCTAATGATTGAAGGGACTGAGACAGGGCCAACATGAGATGGGAGAGAGAATTGCCAATGCGACCCATTCGTGCTGCCGTGTTATATGCCTGGATAAGATGATCATCTGTAATCCTGCATTGAGGCCGGGGGCATCGAACATTAGGCCTCAATACCTCCTCTGGGGAAAGAACAAACGAGGCAATAAAAGGATCAACCTTAGGCATCTGACCCAAGCCATAAGTGTCTGCATCCTGCATCGCAGCCAATGCCCTGTTTGCACTAGTGGGGTGCATAAGAGACCTAGGGTTAGCCCAGCATCTTTGCAACTCCTCGATATAATCCTTTGATGGTGGAATTGTAAGAGGAGAGGGATGCGCTGAACCTCTGAAAAAAGCACTAGAAGAGGTTGCCACCGCCGGGGCTGTGTCAAGACCCAAGCGAGCCAATGCAGCCTGAAGAGCTTGCTTCACCAGCTCTTGCTCTGACTGTGGACCTTCTGCCGATCCATGACCAGCTTCCTGGGAACCATCATGGGAGAATTGGGATTGATGATCAGATATAACCTCCATTTCTCCATCAACATCATCATAGAACTGGCTCTGAGAAGCCGCCATTGAAAGGACATCCTCCTCCCCAATGGGTGACTCCTTAGCCGGGCTTTCGACTGAGGATACTAGTCTCTCGCTCGGTTGCAACTTCATAAGCAAAGACTTGATCTGAGCAAACTCAGCCATCAGCACATCCACCTTCTTCCCTAAAGGGTCTTCCTTGGGTCTTTTACCAGCGGAAGCACTGGTTGATTCAGTATTTTTACGCTTACTTCTTGTTTTACGTGGTGGAGGTGGTGGTAGCGACTCTCCCAAAAGCCCTTCCACCATGGTTACCCTCGAAGTCCTCCTCTCCCAAGACATGACGCTACAATTCATGCAAGCGTCTTCTGTAAGGCCCTGTTTAAGGTGTTCTAGGCCTAAACAGGAAGGGCAGCAGTCATGCCCATCATCCGCCTGGAGAACAGCCATGCACAATGTGCAAGTATGAGGTAACTTTTCCATCATTTAGTAGGTCGAGCGGAATCACTCACAGTAGATTGACTGTCACTAAGCAAGCCTTCCAGAAAACTTACTAGAGAGAAATAATTTCTATACAATATATTATACACACACCAATTGAAGTATGTAAATATACTATAACAATTCCTATATTATAGCTAATGCGTGTATATTGTTATATTGTTATATATATATATATACACGAGGCACAAGCTTATAAATGTTTTTTTTTTTTTTACAACGGCTAGCTCATTCAATGAAATAGTAGATGAGTATTGTAACTATTAGTCTATATACCAATCGCTATACAGAGCGCACACACTCCAAGCGTGGTCTTAACTAACTTAACTTACAGCTGCAAGTTATTATGGTCCTTTCAATGAGCGAAAACACTCTGTCTAGCGACCAACACAATGCCAGGAAAACGAGAACGAACCCCAGCATAAATGTAAACAAACTCACCTGCTTTATTTCGTTATCAATGCAATCCTAGTCTCAGCCTCAGACGTCACGCCCACGGAACGTTGGCTAAACGTCTGATGCATATGGTACACTTAACTGGAAACACTTCAGGAATGTCGAAGTCGTCATCTGATTGGTTGAATTTTAGCGGATTTCCGGGGGGCGCGAGTGGCGCGTTTATTTTCGGTCCGCCGGGAAACAAAGCGCAGACGTGTAATTGCGTTTCCTACTGATTTACTCGGTGTTTTGATCAGATGTGGTAATGCAGACGCAATTGTTGTTATACGTGGACAAACAGATCAATGACTTACTGCTTGTTTTCTTCTCCTTCTTTGATTTTCTATGCTGACTGATTTGTTGCAGTCGATGGTTGCACGCCGATCTGTTGTTGTGGGGACATTTCCACGCAACGAAACGTGACGCTGAACGAAACGAACTGTAATTGGTTGTTTGACATGTCGGTCAAACGGCCTTATGCCAAAGAAAGCGGCTATGAATTCCAGACCTTCAGCCGTCAGTCTGAAGGTCTGGCTACGCGAGACTAATGCAATCCCAATGAATCCGTTGCAGCCTCTGGAGGACGCGCAATCGCGAGACACCAACAATGCTTTGTTGCGAGGCTGTGAAGAACGGATTCCAGTTTTTTTTTTTTTTTTTTTTTACATAATCTACGACCTGCATACATGCACGCGAGAAGATTATAGGGACAGTCTGCAGGAAGTCACGGGGTTAAATAGGGGAGTGCCCCGAGTCATCCTGGTCACGAGGGACATTGTTTGTATTAGACTCGACCTATGCATTTGCAACGAGAGATAGTATCCAGTGTGAAGCACAGCCTCTGGCGGTCAGGAAGAACGAAATAGAACCTGTTTTACATCAATTTAAATCAATATATGGTTTTATGTGAATGATAAAGCAAGACTATTTTCACATTATTTTGAAGAAAAAACTCTAGGCGAGGACATCCATTAGTCAAAAGTCTTATTGACACATATTTACTATTTGTTTTGTGGCCTTATTTCAGAAATTTTAGTTTTTAGTTTTTTCAATAACCATGCATAAACATTATTCTCTCAAAAATTAAAACATGTACATACACGTGGCTCGCATATTATGGTAGCCCTGTTTGTGCTTTATAGAGTGAATTTACACCTTTGCCATTAATATGTTTATAAGCAACTGAAAAAAGCACAAATGTGAGGGCATGTCAGAACATCTCAAGGGCCCAGAAAACCGCTCAGACTCCAGAGGGTTAAGGTGATTAGTATGCAATTACAGAGAAACTACCAGGAAAAAAACACCACTGTTAAATATCAACTCAACAAAGTACTGTGTACTTGTTACCTGTTTAGGTTGGTAATAACTCAGATTTAATTGTGTACTTCCTCAGAATGTATGCAGACAATTTTTAGAAACACCTCCAGTATTACCCATCAATTCAAGTTAGGTGTGTAGTTATCCTAGGGTTATGTTGGTAACAGTCCATGTTTATTTATTACTATCTTGAAATTAAGATGGTAGTTTCCAATAAATTACTTTGTCTTACATAGTTGTTGTTCATTGCTACTCCCATTTATAGAGGGTTTATCAAATAATTTACCTTACACTTACCTGGTAACTACCCCGCAGGAACAGTTTTCCCTAATGTCATAGCACATCTTAAATACTGGGTATGTTCTTGAAGATGTTTTTACAATTTACTCGGTAAGTAAAGTGCAACTGTACTGTAAAATTAAGCCTTGTTTATTTCCATGGAATTACTGGGATCTTACCCTATAATCTGATCATTCCCTTTTCCATAGTCACATTTTTTTTACCTCGTATGTCCTGCAACGTTACCAAGGAAAACATGACAATTTACTCAGTAAGTAAAGTGCAACTGTACTGTAAAAGGAAGCCTTTTTATTTCCATGGAATTACTGGGATCTTACCCTATAATCTGTAATAGCTACGTAACTGTAGCTATTACAGATTATTGGGTAAAATCCCAGTAATTACATGGAAATAAAAAGGCTTCCTTTTATAGTACAGTTGCACTTTACTTACTGAGAATGTTCAACGTGATCTCATGAGAATACGTGTGTATTTTTACGTAAAATGTAATTCTACCGTACATTTACTTACGTTTTATACACACAGAAACGTTTAATACTGACGTATTTACAGCACTAAAATGTAAAATGTTTATGAATTAACAGCACAAAAATGATTAGCCTAAATGCAGTTAAACAAGAATACACTTTAAAACCTTAAAAATACCTTATGTAATCGTTTAACCATTTTAATATTTAGTTTATTTACAGTGAGACACAAAATGCGTTTTCTCCAATAGAACAATAATACACCAACATAAATTCACAATATACATACATTTTATTATACTTGACATAATCCAAATCTTTAGAATCCATACGTTTGCAAGAAAGAGATCCAAATTCAGCCCTTTATCCAGTGAGTGATCTTCATCTCCATTTCACAGGCTATCACAGCAGCGCAGTCTGTAACTGTCAAATCCCGCGCTCGTGATGAATTCAAATTCAAAAATTGCGCCCTCAAGAAGCGTTACGACATGTTTTACGGCAGTGATATCAAATGCTCATTGGCTCTCACCTGTTCGTCCATGTTCGTCACAGATTGCGACATGCCGTCGGTAAACTACTTTGAAATGGAGAAGCGAGTGCGCCTTCACACAGAGCGAAGCCGGATTAACATTTTCATGGATTAATAACTTAAATTCTGCTCTGTACCTCATTCAAAACTATTATATACTGAAAGAGAGGGCTGTGACTGCAACACATCGTCATGTGAACGACTTTTGGTACCGGTTTTGACATTTTCGCAATAAATAAATTATTGTGATTACACATATGTTGTTTTTCTTCATAATTGTAGCCTATGTAGTTTTCTACCTTTGAAAATTACATATTAATACTACTTATTAATGAGACCAGGCTGGAATGTTTTAGTTAAGTTGCAAAACACACATGGTAAAAGTTTGTGATTTCAAAAATGTTTACGCAGTAGCAAAGGATGTGGTAGCCTAATACAATAGAAATAAACAAGGCTTCCTTTTATAGAACAGTTGCACTTTACTTACTGAGTAAATTGTCATGTTTTCCTTGGTAACGTTGCAGGACATACGAGGTAAAAAATGTGACTATGGAAAAGGGAATGATCAGATTATTTGGTAAGATCCCAGTAATTCCATGGAAATAAACAAGGCTTCATTTTACAGTACAGTTGCACTTTACTTACCGAGTAAATTGTCATGTTTTCCTTGGTAACGCTGCAGGACATACAAGGTAAAAAAATGTGACTATGGAAAAGGGAATGATCAGATTTTATGGTAAGATCCCAGTAATTCCATGGAAATAAATAAGGCTTCTTTTTACAGTACAGTTACACTTTACTTACTAAGTAAATTGTCATGTTTTCCTTGGTAACGTTGCAGGACATACGAGGTAAAAAATTTTGACTATATGGAAAAGGGAATGATCAGGTTATATGGTACAGTTCCGGTAATAGCATGGAAATAAACAAGGCTTCATTTTACAGTACAGTTGCACTTTACTTTGCAGTAGCCATCTGAGTAAATTGTAAAAACATCTGCAAAAACATACCCAGTATTTAAGATGTGCTATGACATTAGGGAAAACTGTTCCTGCGGGGTAGTTACCAGATAAGTGTAAGGTAAATTATTTGATAAACCCTCTATAAATGGGTGTAACAATGAACAACAACTATGTAAGGTAATTTATTGGAAACTACTGTCTTAATTTCAAGATAGTAATAAATAAACATGGACTGTTACCAACATAACCCTAGGATAACTACACACCTAACTTGAATTGATGGGTAATACTGGAGGTGTTTCTAAAAACAGGTAACAAGTACACAGTACTTTGTTGAGTTGATATTTAACAGTGGTGTTTTTTTTCCTGGTAGTTTCTCTGTAATTGCATACTAATCACCTTAAGTAATTACACACTGTTACAACCCCTTGGCTCAAGGAGCAGTAACATGAATGGAGTCCACCATACAACATAATCAAATTTGGAACATTTAATTTTTAAACAAGAAAACAGACATAACTACATTTAAAGTAAAGGAAAAAAATCTACAAACACAAAACCATCAAGCCTTGGACTGGAGAGTGTGAGAAAGTCAGCATGTCCACCAAGCAGCGAGACCAGCAAAGACCAAGCCCCAATCTTTTTTCTTCCGAGGGTGAGAAAGCCAGCATCTTATAAGCAGCATGGTTAATCAACCAATTCTCCACACCTGCGACACATCAATTAACCTAAAGACACAAAAAGTGTTACCCAGAGACACCTACTGGACAAAACAAAGCACCACAGCCCCTTGGATCATCACACCTCCCTCCCAAAGACAGAGGCCCTTATAAAAGGTACTCTGTAAACATAATACATAAAACGACACATACAAAGAACAAACCATCACAGGATAAGATTTTTTCCAGACTTAAAATTTAAACAAAACTATTGGATCCACTTACCCCCTCTCCTTCATCACCTACCCCTTATCAATTCCACCTCGCAATGCTCTCAGGCGCCTTGAGAACACAAATGAGGTGAAAGAAGCAAAGACAAGAACCAACAGTAGTGTTATAGATTACTCGGGAGCTTGTGACAAGGTATCTTCTTTTCAACTTAATGCGGTATTAGACGCGAGACCAACGTCCTTTGGAACCACGGATTTGAACTTATTTCTCAATATAGGGCATTCCTTTTTCCAATGACCCTTTTCCAAACAATACCTGCAACTCGAATCCGGATCTACTTTTCCAGTGTACTCGGATTTGTTCAGACTCATTCTCACAACATTTCCACTGCAATCTTGCCTTTTATAAAAAGAATCACTGGTGTTTTTATGAATTAGTATATATTCGTCCGCAAGAATAGCAGCCTCAGCAGCCGTTGTCACTTTATATTCATTTACATACATAGCAACACGCTCTGGAATGATATCTTTAAACTGCTCCAAAACTATTAGATTAGAAAGCTCTTCAAAGGTACTTACACACAATGATGTACGCCAACGATTAAAAAGACTTGCCAATTCTCTTGCCACTTCAACGTAGGTTTTACACTCGTCTTTTCTCCAACCATCGAGCGAAATACCGGAGTAAACATGGCTATGCGCGACTTTTGCAGATTATTGTGAAGAAAATCTATGCATCCACAGTACAATCAGCGTCTACGTCACGGCTCTCAGCCCGCCCTCTGTTCGTTGATTGGCCCGGCCGTCCAAAGGCCGGTGGCAAACTGAAAGATAAGCTGCTATCTCAGACTGACTACAGAAGCGAAATAAAATTGAGCGGAAGTAGGAAGTCTGACGTAGTCAGGCTAGATAAAGGCTTCCTGAGCTTTATTTTCCAAAACACTTTGTAGTAAGAGTGTACGTTCCGCATCGCTCCAGCCTCTATCCTCAGCCAAGCTTTCGAACAGAGAAAAAAACACATCTGGATCTCGATCATTGAATTTAGGTAAGAGTTTAATCATCTGTACTAGACTTGTCATTCGATTTCCACTCGCCCCTGCAATTCCCTGATCATTTAAGGAATCACCATTACCACCAGAAAGCTTTCCTTGTCCGATCAAATTTAACCGTTCTGCGTCCTGAGCTAATTTCATGTCCTCTATTCTCTGTTGCATTCTAAAAGTTTCAAATTTGCGTTCTTGTTCTCGCTCTTGGCTTTTCAATTTCTGTAACTCAAGTTCTCTGTCCAATTCACGTTCTTTATTTTGTATCTTAAGGATTTCTAACTGTTGCTCATAGGTTAACCTTTTAGGATCTAACAACGCATGAGGTGTCGAAGTACCTTCAGGTATCACCTCCTCAGCAGACTGTGACTCTGAAGTCAAAACCAACATCTCTTAATTTCTCCTCTACAGCCCCTCGCAGAGGTTTTACCTTAGTGCTTTTCGCTAAAGACAATTCAAACTCAAAATGTTTGGCTACTTTAAATAATTGCTCTTTTTAAAGGCGCTCTAATTTACCCATCGTAGGAGCAACAATAAAATCCTGTAACAAATCCATTTTAATTTTACTTTGTTACTTAACCCTCTGAGGTCGAAAAACGCACCAACGCGTTTTGCTGGATTTTCTCCACATTGTAGCACTATAAACTTCAATTACTCCGTCATTTATGGTCACACAGAAAAAATAAATATAAAAAAAGAATCTGTGATATTTCTACTTTTGTATGTGTCCACTTACAATCAAATCAAAACATTGTGCTTTTGTAAAAATAAAGAAAATAAACAGGGTGTGCGTTCTGCCTCTCCGTCGCGGTGAACTTTTTTTTCTTGAGCACGTCTATAAACTGAAACCAAACTCAGCGAATACTTGTCACACATTTATGAGCCATATACCTTTGAAAACATTTAAGTGTGTACTTTTAAATGATCGGATTCAAAATGAAAACAAAGATTCTCTGTTTAAGTAATTTGTATAAAACCAACAAGATGTCCAGCTTCTCGCTTGCTCATTAAATTTAATTTGGCCACGCCCACTCGCGCAAAAGAGATTGACATGCAAATCTCCACATGGGACGCGAATGGCTCATTACCTCAAAAACAAAACACTTCACTTCACTTTTCGCCGAGTTTGAAGCGCCTGAGCTTACATTGGATTTACCTCAGAAGAAGAACGCGATTTGAAGACAAGAAAGATGTAACTTAAGGTAAGAAATTCTTACATATTAGTTTGTTATTGTTGCATAAATGTCACGTTGCAGTTGAACTGTTGCTAGATATATGGGGGAATATTATAATATTTAGACCCTTGTTTACTGTTACTGTGTTTGTGGATATCTGCTCAAACGTAGATCTGTATATGGTAACCATAATGTTTTTTATATTTGAGCGCGATCGCGTTTGAATGTATCATATTTTGGATCGCGATCGCATTTGAATGTATCATATTTTGGATCGCGATCACATTTGAATGTATCATATTTTGGATCGCGATCGCATTTGAATGTATCATATTTTGGAACGCGATCGCATTTGAATGTATCATATTTTGGATCGCGATCGCATTTGAATGTATCATATTTTGGATGAAAGCAAAACGCACCAAACTGCTTCATGTTTTTACTATTATCTAATTTCATATTATCATAACAAATGGAAACATTTGAAGTAACATGATAATCAATATATTTTTCTCTAGCTTAGTTGTTACTGAAATCTATTGGAAGATTTATACTGTTAAAGGTTATTGATATTATTATTTTATCCAGCACTGCGCATAGCTTATGCCTACAAGGCACAACAAAACTGGTGTTCATTATATTATTGTTGGAAACATTTGTGTGTGTGTGTATTCTGTGAATTTTAACCAGAAAAATCTAATTTTTATTTATAAAATCATGCGCCATCTGGTGGCATCAGCGATTGACGGATTCGTCCTTTTGGTAAGGATTTTAATCTGTTCAGCTGTTTTCCCCTTTACACACTCTCTCTTGGGGGAAGAGGTTGGTAGAAGCTTGGTGTGCAGAAATGTGCATCCGCCAATCTTGGAACCTTTATGTAGAAGTGCATGGGATCCTGCTGGTGAGAGGAACCTGGTGGCAACCTGTTGCTATTTGGGGGCTTCTCGGGCAGGATTTCCTGAGTTAAGTCAGCAAAACTGACAAAGGGCCACAGAAGTAGACCATTCCTCACAGGCTCTTCTCGAGTAACCTGGATACCTTTCGGTGTTAACGAAGGGTTGCTTGGGAGGGCGGTAAGTATCCAGCCCCCCTGGGTCCATTTGGACAGCACTGCAGGGACGGTGACCTGGGGCGAACAGGTCTTAAATGGTGCCCAATCTTCTATGGGTGGTTAGCGCCTTCCATGCAACAGTACATTTTGCAACAACATGCTTACACACTGACTGTTTGGTTGTCTTCGGTTAAGGTGGAGGGGTGGATTCTCTCACCTGGAACTCCAATTCAGGAGTCAATACTACCAGCGGTTGTCCTGTAATGGGATGATGTCGGTTTGGTTTGTCTTGGCTCTTAGGGCAAAGGACTGGTAGAAGCTTGATGCTCCTCATCCGCCAGTTTCGACGCCCGCCTCATTGTGAGTCTTATTTTGACCAGGTTGAGAGAATGGAAAATTATTCCGGCGTACTTGGCAGTTCCGATTTGGAGATCAGTATGGCTAGTAGTTGTCCTATAATAAGGAAAAGAGTGGTTAGTTTCAGGAAAAATGATCCATGTTCTTACCGGGGAGGGTCGATCTTTTGATATTAGGCACTGTCAGTGGTCGTCCTGTAATAGAAAAGGAAAGAATGATTAGTTTCAATTTCGGTAAAATCCTGTAGCCGGAACCCAACCACAGTGTCTTTGAGGATCTGGTCCAGTTCGATTAGAAATTGGCTATGAGACACTCATCCTAGACTGATCATCCAGGATAGGCCGCCTCAGAGGAGGGTGTCTGGTGTTTAAAGAGCCGAAACACCAAAGGAGTCTGAGGTACATCACTGACGAGAGTGTCTTGAATATTTCCCTCACATGGATTTGAGGGATTAGGAGGAGGTTTTAAGCTTGACCATAAGTGGATTTGTTCAGTGTCGCCTGGTCAATTTGGACTTAGGCCTATACCTATTACTATGGTTGTGCCCTAACCAAAGTTCTGTGGTTAGTTTACAGGATTGTTTTGTAGATTCTGAGGTAGCATCAATCTATTTTTTGCTCTAATTTACCCATAGTGACTCATAGCAACCCACAAGTGGTTTTCGAATTTGAGTCAGTTAGAAACTATGGGATCAAGCGGACCCCTGTCCAAGTGTAATGGGGTCCATACTTGGTCCAATGGTAGAATCACAAAAAGCATGGTGATTGAACACCCACAGGGGGGGCAGGGATCTCCCACTAGAGTCCTGAAGTTGAGCCCGACAAGGTAGTCAGACAAGCGTCGGCCAGTGCATATCCTCAGTCCCTGAACCCTTTTGAAAAACCAGGAGGGGGATGGGCTGTTGTAATATCCTCAAAAAACCTAACCTAGCCAGAGCCATCGGACATGACTAACCGGGGCGTATCCACTGGGTGGATATTAGGGACGGGGTTTTTTTTGGCCCAGCTGGGCATATAGTGGATAGAGTGAAGACCTGGAGGTATAGTTACACATTTTTGTTCTCTCTGTTTCTCTCTTTTTCTAAAAGGAAAAAAGAAAGTCAAGAGTATGGAGAGAAGAGGAATGCGGAGAGATGATGAGAGAAGGGGGAGGAGCAGAAGAGAAGAGACGAGAGGGAGGGAAGAGATAAGAAGACATGAGGATGACAGGAGGAGCGGAAGGAGACAATGGAGCAGAAGAGGAGGTTTTGAAGGAGGAAGAAGTGGGCAGAGAGAGGAGAATGGACGAAGAGATCGGAGGGAATGGGCTAGAAGTGGCTATGTAAGAAGTGAGCGATGGAGTGGTCGAAGAGAGGAAAATGGGCGGAGAGAATGGAGGAGGGAGATGGATTCTGGTGGGAGAAGCGGGATCGGTAATCATGGAAGGGGAAGAGGACGGGACAGAAAGATGAATGTGGGAAGAGAAGGTGCCTCGGAGGTGAGAGACGGGGGATGTGTAAGGGGGCCTAAGGAGGAAACTGCTGGTGACCCGGAGTTCAGGAACACAGTGAGGGCATTCCACTCATTTTTAAAGCTGTATCATTGTTCAGCGGGAGTAGAGGAAGGCCGGGATGGCCCGCCTGGTAGGCTTACGAAATTAGCCGCACAGGCAAAGAAGATTCAGCCAGCCTATAAATCAGTCAGAACGGAGTGTAGACTCCAGGATAATGCCAACAAATGGCTGCAAAATGGTTTGGCAATTTTAGAAGAACACTACCAAGGAGCCTTAAGGAGGGCAGGCCAGGAAGTGGCCAACAGCCGAGGCCTGGAGTGGAAGGAGGCCTGGCAGGTAGCGGTCAAGTGGACCCGCAGACGGTACAAGAAGTTAAGGGAGGATACGGTTCAGCGGGCCTGGAAACTGGTTAAGTCCCTTATGTCCCGAAGGAAGTTGGAGGCGGAGGCAGGGGAAAAAGAAGGAGAAAGAGAAATGATGAGTGGGGACTTGGAAACCCAAGCGGAGCCCGAGGCTTCTCAGGAGGATCGGCAAGAAACGGGAGCAATACCTATGGAAGTGGATCAACCTGCAGGGACAGCCTCCTTGCCAGTTCCGGTAGTTCAGCAGGAAATAACAGAGGAGGTACAGAATCCTCTGGGGGAAGGCCGGAAGACCCCAAGGGCCAGAAAAGGGCTAGGCCCTAGTAGGAGTAGGGCGGTGATTGCTCAAGCAGAAGAGCTGCCAGCCCTAACCCCTTTCAGCCTCGGAGGGACAAGGAGGGGAGTCCTCAGGTGATAGAGGGGAAGGAAGGGGCTCTGGATTGGCTTCTTGAGGGTGAGGATTTGGTAGGAGCAGCACAGGAGGCGGATAAAGAAAAAGAAAAAGAAAAGGAGGAAGAGAAGGGAGAGGAGGATAAAGTTGATTCAAAATGGAGTACTCATATCAACCATGGGGGGAGAGAAAATATGGCAAATTGGTCCTTGTCTCCAGTCAGTCCAATTCTCTTTATTGGGGACTCGAATCTTAATCGGTTACCGAAAACAGAGGCTTGGGATCTGGAAGTTCATGGCTTTACAGGGCCCTCAATTGTCGACGCTTACACAATCATAAGACACAGGACAAAGAGGTCAGAGGTAACAGAACATGTAGTTCTCTCATTTGGCCTCAATGACCGAAGTCAAGTGAATGTACTGACTCTGGGGAAGATGCTTGATAAGCTTGTAGAAGCATCCAGGGAGCAATTTCCGGGAGCAAAAATATATGTTCCATTGATAAATTTTGTTCAATCCCTCCCGAGGGAGCAGAGGGAGAGGTTAACTGCCCTTAATAAGAAAATTTCAGAATTGGGATGCAGCATGCCCCTTCTTCCAGAAGGAAAATTTAAAGTGGAATCAGATAAATTACACTGGACAGCCGCAACAGCAAGAGAGATGTTGAAACACTGGCAGAGGAATTTAAACGAGTGAAGGGACCATTCCGCCAGGGTCCTGTACACCAGAAATTAAATAAAAGGCATTCAGTGATTAATTTGTCTCAGTGTTTTCGATTGACATTAGCACAAGTTAATCTATTGGACAGGGGTCTATCCTTTATTCCTTCTCATTTAATGAAAAAGGTTGATAGAGGGTCTCTTCTGGCGGACCTGGGTCAGTTTCATACCAAGGTACAGAGAGCGGTATTTTTTGGCCCTAGGGAAGAGACAGGGGTCCAAATTCTTCCTTTTTGTGAGAGATCGGGCTGGTTGCCCTGGCCTCAGCAGTTACCAGGGGAAATATGGGATTTTTTTGACAAGAATGTGGAAGGGGTCCAGATAGCTTTATCGGGAGCTCGGACTCCAAGACAGAATTTACCCCGGGAAGAGGTTAAAGCTCTGGAGGAGTTGATCTCTAGGCAGGACATAGTTATTAAGCCAGCGGATAAGGGAAGTACAGTGGTCGTTATGGATAGGGAGCATTATGTGCAAGAAGCGCAGAGACAGTTGAATGACGAATCCTTTTATCGTAAATTGGCGGCTCCTATTTTTATGGAATCAGTGCCTCGCATTGAGAGGGTGGTGGATTCTTTGGAGAGGACAGGTTTTATTTGCAAACGGCAGGCAAATTACCTACTGGGGGAGGCTACACCCAGACCTAGACGGTTGTATTTATTGCCAAAGGTGCATAAACCTAAGAAGAAATGGCTGAATCCCTTCATGCCCCCGGGTCGTCCAATAGTTTCGGACTGTGGGAGTGAGAGTCACAGGATTGCGGAGTTGATTGATTTTTATTTGAATCCCTTATCTACTAGACATTCTAGTTATGTTAGGGACACTTATGACTTTTTGGATAAAGTTAAGAGTCTGAAGGTGCCACCAGGGGCATTTTTGTTTTCACTGGATGTAGAGAGCCTTTACACTAACATTGAGACCCCTTTGGGGCTGAAGGCAGTGCGGGACTGGTTTTCACGGTACCCTGATGCCTCTAGACCTGATGAAGCAATCCTAGAACTCCTGGAATTGAGTTTGACCTGTAATGATTTTGAGTTAGAGGGGGAATTTTTCCTACAGATTAAGGGGACAGCCATGGGGAAAAGATTTGCACCAGCATATGCAAATATATACATGGCCCAATGGGAGGAGACGGTTTTTCCCAAATGTGAAAAGACTCCTTTATCATACTTACAGTTTTTGGATGATGTCTGGGGGGTGTGGAGTCATAGTCAACAGGATTTTGGAATTTTTTTGGGAGTATTAAATACGCATCATGCCTCGATTAAGGTACAAGCGGTGGTCAACGAACAGACTATTGAGTTTCTGGATACAACAGTGTATAAGGGGCCGGACTTTCTTTCTACGGGTCAGTTGGATTTTAAGATGTTCTTTAAGGAGACAGATACTCATGCCCTGTTGCATCATCAGAGTTATCATCCAAGACATACATTTAGAGGTATAGTGTTATCTCAGCTCCTTAGATTTAAGAGAATTTGTTCAAGGGAGGATGACTTTCAGGAAGCTAAACGCACATTGTTTGGTGCGCTTCGGGCGAGAGGTTACTCGAGATCGCGGCTTAGAGGGATTTATAAAGAGCATTGTCGGTTGCAGGCGAGCCCGGTGCCCAGGCCCTCGGCAGTGGGTAAGGTTCTGGTTCCGGCTATCTTTTCGTATACTCCGGAGGCAGTGAGACTGAATAAAGAGATCAGGGATAATTTTAAGGAGACATTGGGAGATATCCCGGAAGGTCAGGACGTTGCTCTCCTGGCAGCCTACAAGAGGAATACAAACTTGCGAGATTTGCTGGTTCACAGCCGGCTTCCTAGGCTGAAAGGAAGGAAACCGCCAGCAATAAATAGACCCCGGATTATTAAAGCTTGGGGACAATCGAGGGCATTTTTTCTCCCCAGAATTCCTTTGAAAACGGAGAACTGTATTTATGTGATTCAGTGTAGTCGGTGCGGTAAGCAGTATGTTGGGCAGACAAAGAATTCCATCAGGACCCGTCTATATCAGCATAGATATGTGATCCGGAAGGGGGTCTTGAGTGACAGCAGGAGAGTACTGATTGAGCATTTCAAACAACATGGACTGCAGAAGTTAAGGATAAGAGGATTGGAGCATAACCCGAAGTGGACTTTAAGGCACAGGTTGTACAAGGAATACATTTGGATTGAGAAATTAGGAACTTGGACCCCAAATGGTTTGAATGAGAGGAGAGAGGTATCAGTAACTTAATCTGGAGATTCAATGGGAATTGGAATTCAAGGATGTATGGAGATCGGGGGATTGAGGAAACCACAATACACCCTCTCCGGCTCCTCTCCGACTCTTTGGGTCGGGGTTGGGGCCGGACGAGGAGAATGAATACGGGCCTAAGCCGGCTCTTAGGGAGATGTTGTTTCTAAACAGATTCAGCACCTTCAGGTTCATCTTTTCATCTTTTCATCTTTCATCTTTCAACAGGATTGTGTTTGGTGTGGCTCTATCAATTTGGATCCGGGCCTACATCTATTCCTTCCCTAAACCTACCCATTCCAACCCTATGGATAATACACCTGGTTGTGTTTGGTGTGGCTCTATTTATTTGGATCTAGGCCTACAC
This sequence comes from Abramis brama, assembly GCF_963993115.1. NCBI lineage: Eukaryota > Metazoa > Chordata > Actinopteri > Cypriniformes > Leuciscidae > Abramis > Abramis brama. The sequence continues at coordinate 37,089 of NW_028155924.1, read as the reverse complement.
CTATTCCTTTCCTAAACCTACCCATCCCAACAATGGATAATATACGGGATTGTGTTTGACATTGCTCTGTCAATTCGGATCTAGGCCTATATCTATTCCTTCCCTAAACCTACCCATTCCAACCCTATGGATAATACACCTGATTGTGTTTGGTGTGGCTCTATTAATTTGGATCTAGGCCTACATCTATTCCTTTCCTAAACCTACCCATCCCAACAATGGATAATATACGGGATTGTGTTTGACATTGCTCTGTCAATTCGGAACTAGGCCTATATCTATTCCTTCCCTAAACCTACCCATTCCAACCCTATGGATAATACACCTGATTGTGTTTGGGGTGGCTCTATCAATTTGGATCCGGGCCTACATCTATTCCTTCCCTAAACCTACCCATCCCAACCCTAGGGATAATACACCGGATTGTGTTTGGCATTGTTCTATCAATTTGGATCTGGGCCTACATCTATTCTTTCCCATCCCAGTTTGAGGGAGAATACACCTGATTGGGTTAATGTTTGGATTTGGCATGGTTTTTTCCAATTTAAATCTGTGTCTGTACCGATTTCTGCCCTAAAATCTATGGGCAATGTTTTTAAAAAAAAAAAAAACATTTTTTTGAAAATCGTGTTTCGCTAAATCTGGGAGGGGAGAAGTGGCTCTTTCCTGAAGTGAGGGTTTATTAAAGGGACCGTTTATTTTCAATTTTTTTTGATAGGGATGGTCTAAGTAAATCAGTTTTGAGCAAGAACTGGAAATAATATAATATATAATTTTTGGAAGTTACCACGGTTGAGGTAACCGTATCAGAAAGATAGATATCAGAAGATGCGCCATCTGGTGGCATCAGCGATTGACAGATTTATCCTTTTTGGCAAGGATTTTAATCTGTTCAGCTGGTTTTCCCTTCACACTCTCCCTCGGGGGAGGAGGTTGGTAGAAGCTTGGTGTGCAGAAATGTGCATCCGCCAATCTTTGAACTTTGAGGTGAGGGTGCATGAGATCCTGCCGGTGGGAGGAACCTGGTGGCAACTGGTTGCTATCTGGGGACTTCTCGGGCAGGATTTCCTGAGTCAAGTCAGCAAGGCTGACAAAGGGCCCCAGAAGTAGACCATTCTTCGCAGGCTTTTCTCGAGTAACCTGGATACCTTGCGGTGTTAACGAAGGGTTGCTTGGGAGGGCGGTAAGTATCCAGCCCCCCTGGGTCCACTTGGACAGCACTGCAGGGACAGTGACCTGGGGTGAACAGGTCTTAAATGGTGCCCAATTTTCTATGGGTGGTTAGCACCTTCCATGCAACAGCACATCCTGCAACAACATGCTTACACACTGATTGTGGCATCGTTTTCGGTTATGGTAGAGGGGTGAATTCTCTTACCTGCAGCTCCAATTCAGGAGTCAACACGGCCAGCGGTTGTCCTGTAATGGGATGATGTCTGTTTGGTTTGTCTTGACTCTTAGGGCAAAGGACTGGTAGAAGCTTGATGCTCCGCATCCGCCAGTTTCGATGCCCACCTCATTGTGAGTCTTCTTTTGACCAGGTCAAGAGACTGGGAAGTTATTCCGGCGTACCTGGCAGTTCCAATTGGGAGATTAGTATGGCTAACAGTCATCCTGTAGTAAGAAAAGGAGTGGTTAGTTTCAGAAAAAAATTTTTTACTCCATGTTCTTACCTGGCGGTTCTGATTCGGAGATCAGTTGTGGTCCTGTAATGGAAAAGAAAAAGAAAAAGAGCAGTAAGTTTCAGGAGAAATAATCCATGTTCTTACCCAAAGGGAGGTTTGATCTTTTTTGGATAGGCAAAGGAAAGAGTGGTTAGTTTCAATTTCGGTAAAAAAACCTGTAAACCGGAACCCAACCACAGTGTCTTGAAGGGTCTGGTCCAGTTCAATTAGAAATTGGCTATGAGACACTCGTCCTAGACTGATCATCCAGGATAGGCCGCCTCAGAGGAGGGTGTCTGGTGTTTAAAGAGCCGAAACACCCAAGGAGTCTGAGGTACACTACTGACGAGAGTGTCTTAAATATTTCCCTCTCACACGAATCTGAGGGATTAGGAGGTGGATTGGGGTCTATACCTACTACTACTACTACTACTACTACTACTACTACTACTACTTCTACTACTACTACTACTATTATTGTTGTTCTGCCCTAACCAAAAGAACTCTGTGGTTAGTTTATAGGAATCTTTTCGGATTCTGGGGTGGCGTCTATCTATATTTTGCTCTAATAAATTTACCCATAGTGGCTTAGTAATGGCCCATAAGTGGTTTTTTTAATCTGAGTCAGGTAAAAAACTATGGGATCGAGTGGGACCTCTGTCCAAGTGTAATGGGGTCCATATTCGGTCCATTGGTACAATCACAAAAGCATGGTGATTGATACCCACAGGGGAGGCAGTGATCTTCCACTATAGTCCCGAAGTTGAGCCCGACAAGGTAGTCAGACAAGCGTCGGCCAGTGCATATCCTCAGTCCCGGAAACCTTTTGAAAAACCAGGAGGGGGATGGGCTGTTGTAATATCCTCAAAAAACCTAACCCTAACCTAACCCCAACCCTAACCCATTATCAAGGGGCCCTAAGAAGGGCAGGAAGGGAGATAATGGTGAGCCCAGGGGTGGATTTGAGGGAGGCGTGGCAGGTGGCCATCAAATGGACCAGGAGGAGGTACAAAAGAATTAAGGAGCAGACGATTCGGCGAGCCGGGAACGTAGTAAAAAAATTAATGGCGGGAAGAAGGCCGGAAGAAAGGGAAGGGGAAGAGGAAGAGGTGGGCCCAGAGGTTGAAGCGATCCCTCAATTTGCGCGGGAGCCAGGGCCGGAGCCGGAGCTGGAGCCAGAGCTGGGACCCGGACCGGGATCCGGGATTAGGGTTAGAACAGGAGCGGGAACAGCAGGAACAAGGTGAAGAGGCCCCTATGGAGGTAGATCAACCTCAGGGACCGGTAATTCCAGTAGCACCCGCAGTAGTACCTGCAGCCGAGGGGAAGGGGCAGAGGATTCCGAAGGCCAAGAAAGGTTTGGGCCCCAGCACAAACAAAGCTGTGGCGATGTTGCCGGCCCTCACTCCTTATCAGATACCTCGGGAGGAGGAAAGAACGGAGGGGAGTCCTCAGGTCATTGAGGTAGAGGGGGCCCTTGACTGGCTGTTGGAGGATTCAGTAGGGTCAGCACGGGAGGAAAGGGAAAAGGAAAGAGAGAGAAAGAGAGAAGGAAAAGGAAAATAAAAGGAAGGAACAGGAGAAGGTTAAGGGGGATCGTGAGGAGGCCTCAAAATGGAGCCTACATTTCAACCATGGAGGGAGACAAAATATTAGGGAGTGGTCCCTGTCTCCATCCCATTCTTATTGTGGGGGACTCAAACGTGAATCGGCTACCAAAGACAGAGGCCTGGGACCTGGAGATTCATGGTTTTTCAGGGGCCTCAATAGCGGACGCCTATGCGATCCTAAGATATGGGACAAAAGGCTCTGAGGTATTAGAGCATGTGATCCTCTCATTTGGCCTGAATGATAGGAGTGCGGGAAGCATTACAGTGTTGGGGAAGATGCTCGAAAAGATAGTAGAAAAAACCAAGGGGTTATTTCCGGAGGCGGAAGTTTACGTCCCATTGATCAATTTTGATCAAGCCCTTCCGAGACAGCAGAAAACCCTGCTTGCTGCTCTCAATAAAAAGATTGCAGAGTTGGGATGTAGTATTCCCCTTCTCCCGGAAGGGCAATTCAGGGTAGAACCAGACAAGGTGCACTGGACGTCTGCAACAGCCAGGGAAATCCTGAGACAGTGGCAGAGGCATTTAAAAGTATGAGGGGGCCATTCCGCCAGGGCCCCGTGTACTATAAATTAAATAATGAAATAAAACATTCAGTGATTAATTTGTCTCTGAGTTTTCAGTTAACATTAGCGTTGTGGGTAGGTTTAGGGAAAGAATCGGTGTAGGCCTAGATCCAAATTGACCCTAGAAATGCCCAACACAGTCAGGTGTACTATCCATAGGGTATTGTGGGTAGGTTTAGGGAAAGAATCAGTGTAGGCCTAGATTCAAATTGACCTAAGAAATGCCCAAAACCATCAGATGTATTATCCATAGGGTGTTTTGGGTAGGTTTGGGGAAAGAATCGGTGTAGGCCTAGATCCAAATTGACCCTAGAAATGCCTAACACAGTCAGGTGTACTATCCATAGGGTGTTGTGGGTAGGTTTAGGGAAAGAATCAGTGTAGGCCTAGATTCAAATTGACCTAAGAAATGCCCAACACAATCAGATGTATTATCCATAGGGTGTTGTGGGTAGGTTTAGGGAATTAACAAACTAGTTTATTGGGCAGGGGTTTATCTTTTATCCCTTCCCATTTAATGAAAAGGACTGATAGGGGATCTCTTCTGGCGGACTTGGGTCAGTTTCATGCCAAGGTACAGAGAGCGGTATTTTTTGGCCATAGAGAGGAGACAGATGTTCAGATTTTGCCCTTTTCTGAGAGATCTGGCTGGGTGCCTAGGCCCCAGCAATTACCAGGGGAAATATGGGATTTCTTTGACAGGAATGTGGAGGGGGTCCAGCTGGCCCCATCGGGAGCAAGGACTCCGAGACAGAATTTGCCCCAGGAAGAGGTTAAAGCTCTGGGGGAATTGATCTCTAGACGTGATATAGTTATTAAACCAGCAGACAAGGGAAGTACAGTGGTCATTATGGATAGGGAGCATTATGTGCAAGAGGCACAGAGACAGCTGACTGATGGATCTTTTTATCGTAAGCTAACGGCGCCCATTTTTATGGAATCGGTGCCTCGCATTGAGGCGGTGGTGGATTCTTTGGAAAGGACAGGTTTTATTTGCAAACGGCAGGTAAGGTATCTACTGGGAGAAGTCACGCCTAGACCTAGAAGGTTTTATTTATTGCCAAAGGTGCATAAACCTAAAGAGAAATGGTTTAATCCCTACATGCCCCCGGGTCGTCCAATAGTATCGGATTGTGGGAGTGAGAGTCATAGGACTGCGGAATTCATTGATTTTTATCTGAATCCTTTGTCTACTAGGCATTCTAGTTATATTAGGGATACTTATGATTTCTTGGATAAGGTGAAGGGTCTGACAGTGCCATCAGGGGCAATTTTGTTCTCATTGGACGTAGAGAGTCTTTACACTAACATTGAGACCCCTTTGGGGCTGAAGGCAGTGCGGGACTGTTTTGCTCGCTACCCTGACGTCTCCAGACCAGATGAAGCGATCTTGGAACTCCTGGAATTGAGTTTAACCTGTAATGATTTCGAGTTTGAGGGGGAATTTTATCTACAGATCAAGGGGACAGCCATGGGGAAGAGATTTGCACCAGCATATGCAAATATATACATGGCCCAATGGGAAGAAACGGTCTTCCCCAAGTGTGAAAAAAAAACCTTATCATACTTGCGTTTTTTGGATGATGTCTGGGGGGTGTGGAGTCATGGTCAACAGGACTTTGAAACCTTCTTGGGAGTATTAAACGCGCATCATGACTCGATTAAAGTACAAGCGGTGGTTAGGGAACAAGCGATTGAGTTCCTGGATACAATGGTATATAAGGGACCGGATTTTCTTTCCACGGGTCGGTTGGATTTTAAGATGTTCTTTAAAGAGACAGATACCCATGCCCTATTGCATCATCAGAGTTATCATCCGAGACATACCTTTAGAGGTATAGTGTTATCTCAGCTCCTCAGATTTAGGAGGATTTGTTCAAGAGAAGAGGACTTTCAGGAGGCCAAACGCACGTTGTTTTGTGCGCTCCGGGCAAGAGGTTACTCTAGATCACGGCTTAGAGGGATTTATAAGGAACACCGTCGGTTGCAGGCGAACCCAGAGCCCAGGCCCAAAGCAGGAATAGGTAAGGTTCTAGTTCCGGCTATTTTTCCGTATACACCAGAGGCTGTGAGGCTTAATATAGAGATTAGGAATAATTTCGAGGAGACCTTGGCAGACATCCCAGAAGGTCAGGATATTGCTCTCCTTGCTGCCTACAAGAGGAATACAAATTTGCGAGACTTGTTGGTTCATAGCCGACTTCCTAGACCGAAAGAAGGGAATCCGCCAGCAATAAATAGGTCTCGGGTTATTAAAGCTCGGGGTCAAGCGAGGGCGTTTTTTCTCCCTAGAATTCCTTTGAAAACAAAGAACTGTATTTATGCGATTCAGTGTAGCCGGTGTGGTAAGCAATATGTCGGTCAGACAAAGAATTCTATTAGGACTCGTCTGTATCAACACAGGTATGCGATTCGGAAGGGAGTCTTCAGTGACAGTAGGAGAGTACTGATTGAACACTTTAGAAGACATGGACTACAGAAATTGAGAATAAGGGGTTTGGAGCATTACCCAAATTGGACTTTGAGGCACAGGCTCTATAAGGAATATATTTGGATCGAGAAATTGAAAACTTGGAACCCGAATGGTCTTAATGAGAGAAGAGAGATATCGGTAACCTAATTTGGAGAATCAAGGTTTTGATGGAGTCGGAAATTCAAGGAAGAGCAAAGATCGTCGGATGGAAGAAACTATAAGAAGCACCCTCTCCGGCTCCTCTCCGACTCACTGGGTCGGGGTGGGGGCCGAGCGAGGGGGATGAATACGGGCCTAAGCAGGCCCTTAGGGAGATGCTGTTGTTCCTAAGCAGGCTCAGCATCTTCTGGTTCATTTTCTTTCATTTTTCATCTTCCTTCATCATCTTTCATCTTTTTTTCTTGAAATCAGGACAAAATTTGGAGAATGGGATCTTCGACGGGGAACAAGTCAGCTCTTACACACGGAGGAGATTTTCATTGGAGTTTTTAAATAGGGGCAGAATATGATGATGGGGAAATGGTTTTGGAAAATATGGTTCCAGGAATCATTTTTTAATCTGAGCCCCTTTATAAAGTTCTGTTTTGAGCCGATCCATACTAATTCTCAGAATAATTTATTTGGTTGTGTGTTGTCTTTTTATCTATGTCGGAGGGTGTTTGGAATGAATTTACTAATTTGAATCTACACCTATTCTGTTGCCTTTGTCAAATGGGAGCTGGGCTTACAATGGACAAGACACCTGATTGGGCCTACACCGATTCTTTCCCTAAACCTACACACAACACCCTATGGATAGAACACCTGACTGTGTTGGGCATTTCTAGGGTCAATTTGGATCTAGGCCTACACCGATTCTTTCCCTAAACCTACTCACAACACCCTATGGATAATACATCTGATTGTGTTGGGCATTTCTTAGGTCAATTTGGATCTAGGCCTACACCGATTCTTTCCCTAAACCTACCCACAACACCCTATGGATAATACATCTGATGGTGTTGGGCATTTCTTAGGTCAATTTGAATCTAGGCCTACACCGATTCTTTCCCTAAACCTACCCACAACACCCTATGGTTAGTACACCTGACTGTGTTAGGCATTTCTAGGGTCAATTTGGATCTAGGCCTGCACCGATTCTTTCCCTAAACCTACCCACAACACCCTATGGATAATACATCTGATTGTGTTGGGCATTTCTTAGGTCAATTTGAATCTAGGCCTACACTGATTCTTTCCCTAAACCTACCCACAATACCCTATGGATAGTACACCTGACTGTGTTGGGCATTTCTAGGGTCAATTTGGATCTAGGCCTACACCGATTCTTTCCCTAAACCTACCCACAACACCCTATGGATAATACATCTGATGGTGTTGGGCATTTCTTAGGTCAATTTGAATCTAGGCCTACACCGATTCTTTCCCTAAACCTACCCACAACACTATGGATAGTACACCTGACTGTGTTGGGCTTTTCCAGGGTCAATTTGGATCTAGGCCTACACCGATTCTTTCCCTAAACCTACCCACAACACCCTATGGATAATACATCTGATGGTGTTAGGCATTTCTAGGGTCAATTTGAATCTAGGCCTACACCGATTCTTTCGCTAAACCTACCCACAACACCCTATGGATAGTACACCTGACTGTGTTGGGCTTTTCCAGGGTCAATTTGGATCTAGGCCTACACCGATTCTTTCCCTAAACCTACCCACAACACTCTCTGGGTCAATTTGCCTTTCCTAAACCTACCAATACTAACCCTAGGGACAATGTACCGAGTGGGGTTTGGCAGTATTGAAACAACCCTATGGGGAATACACCGGGTGGTGGTAATAATAATTTAAAAAAAAATATTTTTCCCTTTCTCCAACCTAAATCTAGGTTTGCACCGATTCAGCTCCTAAATCTGTGGGCGGTGACATCTTTTTTGAAAAAAAGATTGCGAGTTAGAGTTTTTTGGAATAAGGGCCCAGATGCCACTGAGGACTTCAGCATCCACATGAGTCTATGTACATGAACATGGTAAAGTGAAAATCAAACTCCTTGGAAATGAAAGGTATGTACAATGTTTTTAGGAATGGCACAAAGGTCTCTGTCTTTGGATCATTGTTTTCAATAAGTGCTTTTTTGGCATTTGTGTATCTTTGGATTATGTTGTGTTGTAAATAAATCCAAACAATTTAAAAGCCAATCTTTTTTAAATCTCCTCATTTACAGTATTGTGCAAGGTAGCTCAGATTGACGGGGCCTGATGGCTCCTAATAGGGCCGTTAGGGGAGGGTCTTTGTCTTTCTCAGGTGTAAAAAGCTTACATATTAATGACCTACGCATAGAGCTTTTTGACACAAAACACGTCGTAAAATTTTTAAATCAATATATTGTCTTATCTGAATGAGCAGTCACAGTGATTTTCACATAGTTTTAGAGCAAATATTCTAGGCTACGTGATACAATTCAAAAGTCTTGTGAAGAAATAATCAGTATGGGTTTCGTGGCCTTATTTCAGTGAGAATTTTTTTTGTATTTTCACAAACCACACATAAATGTCATTATCTCAAAACTACAAACTTTTACATACATGCTGCTGATATATAATTGTAGCAGAGTTTGTGCTGAATACAGTGTAATTAGAATTTAGCCATGAAAATGTCACAAGTAACAGAAATAACCAGAAATGTCAGAGCATGTCAGAACACCTCCAGGGCCCAGAAAACAGCTCAGACCTCATAGGGTTAAAGAACGTTTGAACAACAAAGTATGTAATACTCACCAAAGCCAACAGGTCACAGTTCAAATTTTGTTAAAGCCACCCCGTATCTAAATAATATATACAACTAATTATACTCAACCCTGGTCTTCGGCACGCCCACATGCAGCTCAACTGCTAACCAGTCTACCCGCGTCCGACGCACCAAAAACAACAAACTAAAATAACAAACTAAAATAACAAAAAGCTTTAAGCGCTCTTCAGCCTAACACAGGGTTATTTTTGGCTTATGCAGTCTAAACCACAACATCTGAGCAATTTAGTGCAACTATTGGACAATTCTAACTCTCTCTCTCCAGTCCAAAAACCACTAATCAAAACAAAAATTCTTTCATATGGCACTCCCCAAAACTTATTTTACCCAACCAATAATTTTACCTAAAGAATAAACCAAACTGTAATTCTAAAGAATTACCCAAATCACAATTCTAATTAAAGAATTGTCCAAATCATAATTCTAATTAAAGAATTATCCAAATCACAACTCTAAATAAAGAATTGTCCAAATCATAATCATAATTAAAGAATCATCCAAATCACAACTCTAATTAAAGAATTGTCCAAATCATAATTCTAATTAAAGAATTGTCCAAATCACAACTCTAATTAAAGAATTGTCCAAATTATAATTCTAATGAAAGAATTATCCAAATTATAATTCTAATGAAAGAATTATTCAAATTATACCAAAACCCTAAGCCAATTCAGTTAATCCGGGATAAGCCCCCATATGTTACAACCCCTTGGCTCAAGGAGCAGTAACATGAATGGAGAGTCCATACAACATAATCAAATTCGGAACATTTAATATTTAATAAAGAAAACAGACATAACTACATTTAAAGTAAAGGAAAAAAATCTACAAACACAAAAACATCAAGCCTTGGACTGGAGAGTGTGAGAAAGTCAGCATGTCCACCAAGCAGCGAGACCAGCAAAGACCAAGCCCCAATCTTTTTCTTCCGAGGGTGAGAAAGCCAGCATCTTATAAGCAGCATGGTTAATCAAACAATTCTCCACACCTGCGACACATCAATTAACCTAAAGACACAAAAAGTGTTACCCAGAGACACCTACTGGACAAAACAAAGCACCACAGCCCCTTGGATCATCACAACACTACCATATGCTTACCAGGTAAATACTTAGTAATTAGTTTGTAGTTTCTCTGCATTTACATTCCTGTTACCTGTGGTAATTGCCAATAACCAACTATAACTTACCATATATTTACCAGGTAAATACCTAGTAATTAGGGGACTGTAAAAGGAAGGGTTACCAACGGTCTCTGATGTCCAGCGTGACAATGGAGAGATTAGGCGTTCAACCGTACATCAGAGTCCTGCACGGGTCCAATTTTGTAAATCCGCACCCGCCCGTACCCGCAGTGCTTCAAACCGCATCTGACCCGTTTTCTGACAGCAGCACTAATTAAAATCCGCACACAACCCGAACCGCTTAAAATAGAACCAACCACCCGACCCGCACCCGAAATAAAATAAGTTTAGCCAATCACATTATAGACACAATTACAAAAATGTTTATTGCCAGGTCATACAGAAGTTATTACTGTCACAGTGTCTGGTTTGTGTTCCCTGAGTGTCCTCTTCCCGCACGGTGTCCTACACTCTGTTACTACATTTCCCATGATCCTGTCTGTCACTGAGTGTTCATTGTGTTCAGCTGTTTCTCGTCACCTCGTTTAGCACTTGTGTATATATACCCTGTCAGTTTCAGTGTTTGTCACAGAGTCCTTGTATATTGTCCCCACACTTCCGTTGTTAGTTCGAGCCTGTTTCTTGTGTTTATCTTTTATGTTTTTGGATTGCCTTTTGGATTATGACCTATGCCTGGACTGGTTGTGAGTACGGATTACCCTATTAAAATACTGCATTTGGATCTTACCTTTCCCTGTGTGTGATCGTGACAATTACACGACAATTAACACAAACACGCCCTGCACACCACACATACTTAACCCCCTGAGGTCGGCGGTATCGCCGGCGATACCAGCTCGCTTTTTTTTTTATCAGTGTAAAAGAAACTCATAAATACTCTCTTGACTTTGATTTTCCATAGGAGTTTCATACATCAATCGATTCTGTTAAATGTGTATTATTTTTGTGTATACTCACAATAAAAACAGTGTTGTGCTTTTTGCCAAATAAAGAAAAATAAACATGAAGCGAGTTCTGCCTTCTCTCTGTCAGTGTAGTCCATTCTGAAACGCGTCCGAAAATGAACAATAACTCAGCGAATACTCAGTCAAAACAGGCATACAGACACACAGGCATGATGCTTGAATTCTCTTCTTTTAAATGAAGTAATTTATATTAAAAAAAAAAATTCTCATCTTGTGAAATCTGTATTAACCCTCTGGAGTCTGAGCTGTTCTCTGGGCCCTGGAGGTGTTCTGACATGCTCTGACATTTGTGCTTTTTTCAGTTATTTATAAACATGTTAATGGCAAAGGTGTAAATTCACTCTATATATCACAAACAGGGCTACCAAAATATCTGATCAACATGCATGTATATGTTTGAATTTTTAAGAGAATAATGTTTATGCGTGGTTATTGGAAAAAATAAAAATGAAAGTTGCAGAAATAAGGCCACAAAACACATACTAAATATGTGGCAATAAGACTTTTGACTAAAGGATATCATCGCCTATAGTTTTTTCTTCAAAATTATGTGAAAATAGTCTTGCTTTATCGTTCACATAAAACAATACATTGATTTAAATTGATGTAAAACAGGTTTTGCTTGGAAAGCCAATATGTGAGGGGGGCGTGAATGAGGAGTGGTTTACACCTGAGAAATACAATGTCCCACCCACTCTGCATAATGATGAGCCATTCACTCAGGTGTGAAACTGACTGAGCCACAATGCAAGGACCATTTAAGATTTTGCTTACATCTATCTTGTAAATATGTTTTGCTATTTTATTAAAAAGGTTACAATTACAACAATAATTACAATTTCAACAATATTTCAAGTGTACTCTTTCTTTGTAAAAAAAAGATTATAGGCCTACATTTTATCTATGTATTCATTACTTTGAATATAGCCAACATTGGAACAGCTAACATCTTAGTTGATGACTTTATTTTTGACAAAAATAGTAGGCTATTTTATATATATAAATTGCTAAACAAAAGCTTATTTGACGAGGCAGTATATTCTACAGTAAAAACTGTACCCAAATCTACTAAACAAAATGTTGTCTTTCATATTTCACCTGACTGTAACGTTGTTTTCATGAAATACGCTTACACACGCTTAAAATGATGATAATTAAGTGTAAAGATAGGTATTACTGAAAATATTTGGTGTTTGGGGTGAGGATTGGGGTTGATCCATTTATAAAGTAGCTGTTTTTTTTGTTTTTTCTGATGTGCACAAATAAGCGACAGGTAGCCTATCATAAGATTTTCTTCTCCATGTTCCTTTTTTTCTATTTTTTTATTCGTTCATGCATGTAATAATGAATGAATGAATGAATGAATTTATGTATGACTTGTGCAATAAATAAATAAAAAAAAAAAAAAAATACGATAAGCTATTGACTCGCGATCTTCGCAGTAGGCTAGTGAACGCACTGGAGAAACGCACATTTATTAGGCTACATAGTTTTTTTGTTTTGGATGGTTTTGTTTAGAACCAGCTTTCTGTAAATATATTTCACATTTTTTAGACATGTGAGGCGAGTAGGCTCATGATTCATGATGATCTCCAGTTCAAGCACCTTATGTTGTGATTGTTAGCCTATATTTACTTTAAATCCAGGAAATTTGTTAATGAAAAAATTATTAAAATTAAGATACAATTGATACAAAACGAAATTCGTTTTAAAGAAAGGATTTGTACTTTCTGTTTTGAGGTCTCTGTGAATGTTTGAAAGTCTTTAGTGCTTTTTAAAAACGCGCTCGCGTCCATAATGGAGAACTGTCACGTAATATTGTTTTTTGCCAGCTGTGGTAAACAGCGCGCATCTATGCCGTTCATTCATTCATAAACAGAAACCCGAGAAGGAAAAACTTACTAGCATTCCTCAGCTCGTATTCCTCATTATTCCTCACAGCGCTGCGTTGTAAACAAGTAATGTTCTGAATAAACTGGTGTTTTGGTTTTCTCCAGCTGATCGGGGCGTTCACAGGATTGCGAGGATTACCTCAGCCATTTGCGTTTGAATAGCACGCGCTCTCCGTGGGCGGAGTCACATTACATTTGAATTAGCTCTAATGAGCTCGACTGGAATCGCTCTCTTTTAATACAGATTTCACAAGATGAGAATATTTGTTTTTTATATAAATTACTTCATTAAAAAGAAGAGAATTCAAGCTTCATGCCTGTGTGTCTGAATGCCTGTTTGACTGAGTATTCGCTTTGTTATTGTTCATTTTCGGACGCGTTTCAGAATGGACTACACTGACAGAGAGGAGGCAGAACTCGCTTCGTGTTTATTTTTCTTTATTTGGCAAAAAGCACAACACTATGTTTTTATTGTGAGTATACACAAAAATAATATACATTTAACAGAATCGATTGATGTATGGAACTCCTATGGAAAATCAAAGCCAACAGAGTATTTATGAGTTTCTTTTACACTGATAAAAAAAAAGCGAGCTGGTATCGCCGGCGATACCGCCGACCTCTAGGGGTTAAAAGAGAGCGATTCCAGTTGAGCTCATTACAGCTCATTCAAATGTAATGTGACACGCCCACGGAGAGCACGCGCTATTCAAACGCAAATGTCTGAGGCAATCCACGCAATCCTGTGAACGCCCCCATATCAGCTCGAGAACACACAAGTTAATTCAGATCATTACTTGTTTACACTGTCTCGCAGCGCTGTGAGGAATAATAATAATGGAAAATGTACCTCAGAAGTGCGAGTATATCGAGGAGCGAGCTGAGGAATACTGTTGTAAGTTTTTTTCCTTCTCACGTGAATCGGGTTCTGTTTATGAATGAATGAACGGCAGAGATGCGCGCTGTTTACCACAGCTGGCAAAGACAGTTTAAATTTAAATCGCGTGTGTGAATGAATGATGATGTTTTAGCAAACTGTATTGCTATACTGAGATGAGTAAAAATCGACTGAAATATGTTGAAATAAAATGTAGGCTATTTGTATAAGCAACGTATTAAACTGCAAATTAACATTTATATGCCCTAATATTTCATGAAAACAACGTTACAGTCAGGCGAAATATGAAAGACAACATTTTGTTGACTAGATTTGGGTACAGTTTTTACTGTAGAATATACTGCCACATCAAATAAGCTTTTGTTTAGCAAATTTCTATATAAAATACTATATTTGTCATCAAGTCATCAAAGTCATCAACTAAGATGTTAGCTGCTCCAATGTTGGCTATATTCAAACTAATGAATACATAGATAAAAATGTAGGCCTATAATCATTTTTTTATAGAAAGAGTACACGTCACACCTGAATGGCTCATTATGCAGAGTGGGTGGGACATTGTATTCTAAGGTGTAAACCACTCCTCGTTCACGCCCCCCTCGCATATTGGCTTTCCAAGCAAAACCTGTTTTACATAGATTTAAATCAATGTATTGTTTTATGTGAACGATAAAGCAAGACTATTTTCACATAATTTCGAAGCCAGAACTCGAAGCGACAACATCCATTAGTCAAAAGTCTTATTGACACATATTTATTATGAGTTTTGTGGTCTTATTTCAGCAACTTTCATTTTTATTTTTTTCAATAACCATGCATAAACATTATTCTCTTATTCAAAAATATACATGCATGGTGATCACATATTTTGGTAGCCCTGTTTGTGCTATATAGAGTGAATATACACCTTTGCCATTAACATGTTTATAAATAACTGAAAAAAGCACAAATGTCAGAGCATGTCAGAACACCTCCAGGGCCCAGAAAACCGCTCAGACTCCAGAGGGTTAACTGTGAAATTTGAAAAATACTGTTCGATAGAACTGCTTGGTTTGTTACCACAGTTATCTGCGTGCATCC
This sequence comes from Abramis brama, assembly GCF_963993115.1. Taxonomy (NCBI): domain Eukaryota; kingdom Metazoa; phylum Chordata; class Actinopteri; order Cypriniformes; family Leuciscidae; genus Abramis; species Abramis brama. The sequence goes on along the minus strand of NW_028155924.1, from coordinate 21,987 downwards.
TCGGCGATGAAGTTCCACATCTGAGGCTATCCAACACGAAAATGCATGCAGCAAATAAGCCTTTCACAATATTTTCTTCAGATAACTCCAGATTTCTACCACACACATGCATCCATCTCGACGACTGCAAGCAGATCGCGCGCCGTTATGACGAATTTTTGAAAGTGAAAGTAGCATAGGTAACGTTATTGGTCCTGGGAGGGCGCAGTTCCACCTGACATTGAACATGGGCTGGCATATGCAAATTTTTGGAGGCGTGCATATTAATGATCCCGACTGTTGCGTCACAGTCAGTGTTATGTAGATATTTGTCTATTTTTCAGGGGTGTTTTTCAAAAACGAGATTTAAATAAGGAGAAACCAATGGTGTTTGAGACTCACTGTATGTCATGTCCATGTACTGAACTCTTGTTATTTAACTATGCCAAGATAAATTCAATTTCAAATTCTAGGGCACCTTTAAGCAGGGCTGTTGTTCTCTCTCACACACACACTCTCTCTCTTTAGCAAAATTGCATCACAGACAAATGGTTCAATATTATTATATATAGAAGTGGCTGGCAAGATTAAATTTGCAAGATAATAATTTCTTAATAGCAATAATAAATAGCGCATGTACTTTCTTAATTTCTCCAGTACCGACAGCAGAACCGATAACGTCCGAGCTTATCGATCCAGCGGTCTTTCATAATTCAGCACCGGGGCCCGTTTAATACCGGGTTTCAGCACCCATCCCTAATAATGACCCACTCGAAATTGACATAATAGTAATACATAGGATGATAACAAAAAGCTTACACAACAACTCTTGCTTATTGATATAAACAAGTAATTTTTCTTTCATCTCAAGCCCTTGTTATATTTACAACTATTTAATGGACACTTTTTACATTTATGAGGTTCTCAGATCCAATATAATTTTGGTTGGGTAAACGTAAATAGTGTCGAATGGGAGTATAGTGGTAATGTAGTGGTGAACTACAGCAAATATGACTTTACATTCTCATTTTTCTCCAATTTCGTTTAGATATTTTAATGCCAATAACACAAATCAAAGTGTTATAAATATAAAATGTAAAAATGTATAAGAGTTTTGGTAGATTTACAATGCTAATAACATTAAAATGCCTCATTACAGTCTGTAAATATCTCTTAACAACATGATGCAATCACTAGTAAGACTTTCAAGTGAATTACGGGTCATTGGTCAGGCGTCCAATCACAACTGACTTCCAATGACATTTGAGGTTATTAAAACAGTAAGTCCCGCCCCTCGACTGCAAAAAATAAAAGTGTTCAAGCGAGCAGAAGCAGCAGGCGAGGGGAGATCAAGCGCGAGAGCATGGGGAATGATCATGCACATGCGTGCGAGGGCTTGTATTGCGTGCAGAGGAGATGTCATGCGCACGTGCAGGGTTTGAATGAACTCGCAAGTTCCCGTTTTATCACGTGTAGATCTGTTATCCTCTCGCGAAAGTCATTTACAGCGAGCCAGCATCAGTTGTCTGCTCGGTTCTTTTTGTTATTGATTTATCGCCATACTACATTTTTTTATACTGCATGACATTCGAAGCTTCTAACGTCATCAATCACATGGTAGTGTCATTTCGATACAAGCATCGGTACAGTGTGTGATACAATAGTGCTACAAGGCTTAAAGGCAGGGTAGGCAGGTTTTTTCTAAAAAACTTTTTCCCAAATTTCTTTATATACCAATACATAATTATCGAGTGTCTGTAGTCCTCTCATGGCTGCAATTAACACAGCTACTTATTTCCATTCAGAACGAATGAAATGATTGGCTGGGTGACTGTCACTCTCCCTCGCTACCATGGCTACCACCCCTGCCGCTACAGGAGCTGCCCACATGCGCACACCCGCAGGAGGGGAAGAGGCATGGAAGCTAGGAAGAATCACAATTATGGCAGAGAAAAAGTGGGAAAAAGCGCCGGCACCTCCATGCCCTAATTATATTGTCTGCTATGTATTAAATCCAGGTAGGATATAAGATAACATAATCTGATACAGAATATAATGTATATTGTAGGCCTATATGCAGGGGTGGACTGGGACAAAAATTCAACCCTGGCACTGTAGCCACACAAACACAGTATACTGCCAAAAATGATTGTATACTGCCAGAAAGCATTTCGAGGTCAAAGGGGCAATGACCACTGGGCCACCTCCCCTCCAACCTTTCTCAACATTTCTGAGAATACTTTTTTCTGACAACACACTTTTTCATGAGACATTTCCTCAGTAGCAGAACTTAACTATAACTACAGCCTCAGACTTCTTACCATATCAGGAACAGAGACTCCAGGTAAGATGTGATTTAAAACGATATCAACAGGCAGTGTCAGTGTGTGTCGGAGTAAAGGTTAAGAGAAGGTTAATACAATGCTCAGCAAATCAATCTACATGTTCACTGAAAGAAAAAGTTAAAGCAAGTTTTCAGAGGATAGACATTAGTAATTGTGAAAATATTGTAATATCTCTGTAAAGCTGCTTTGAAACAATCTACATTGTTAAAAGCGCTATATAAATGAAGATGACTTGACTTGAGTGAATGAATGACTTGAGTACACATGATCTGTGTACTCGTCTACAGACCTCCCAAATTTAACAAGGATTTTATTCAACAATTTTCGGACTTCCTCTCTGGACTGGTGACTCGTGGTGACAGACTCCTCACTCTTGGGAATTTTATTATCCATGTATGCTGTCCATCAAAGCTGCTGGTAAATGAATTTAGCTCACTCACTGAGTCACTAACCCTTGTACAGCACATCACTGATCCTACTCACAACAAGGGTCATACATTAGATCTGGTATTATTGTATGGTCTTTCTGTGTTCAATTTAGAAATTTTATATACTGGCATTTCTGACCATTATTCAATCATATTTGAGTCTGTGTCAACCTGCCCTCGCCCTACATACACTCAGCCTTTATGTAAAGCCCGGTCTATTCACTCGTCTACTGCCAATCTCTTTTCAGAATTATATTTAATGCATTTTTCAGATGGGTTAGGGTTAGGGGTCTCGTGTGCTCGGCCCGTTATGCCTCTTTATGGAGTTTCTTGTGTCGACTTCATGATCGTGTTTCATAAGCCCGTTCCCGGAGTGGAATGCACGTCTGTTAGATTCAGTTTATAACTTTATTTAGAGCTGGTGGTAATTGGTGATGGGTTTTTCACATGTTATTTAGTTTAGGATTAGTTAGGGTAGCAGTCAGAGGACCCGGAAGACTCACGGAGAACATTGTCTTTTGTTTTCGAATGGGAGGTAGGCAAGTGTTATTTCTCCAGTAGATATGTGGGTGCAGGGTAATCTTTTTGTTTGTTTTGTTACTTTCTTTTACCACCATGCTATGCTTATGACAAATTATTCATTATTTAAATCATTTATAAATAAATAATTTATGCACCGTCACTGAATCTCTGTGGTCTTTATATGTTATGATGTTCCATTTTAATTCATTTGATGGGCTCGTAACAGTCACCAATGAAAATTAAAAACAGCTTTATTTCAAAAACAGCTTGTGTAACATGAAGATTGTTTAACAAATTAATAAAAGAGACAGGGTGTAGCTACATCACAGGTGGCTTGAAAGACGTGGGCAATATGGTTTATCCATTTTGCAACACGAAATGGAGGCAAGCAACAGTAATTTGTGGCTAGTTTTATATATACAGAACTTGAAGATCTTCCTCTTTTCGTTTTCTTTCTTGCTACATTAAAGATAAAATGGTGACACTTCTGTTTTTGCACAGGCGCAGTGAGGGAAAACACACTGAGTTTAGGGCAATCGGTTTGTAGCTCTGCTTCAACTGTGCGATTTAGTCACGAGGAGCAACCAAAATTTCGGACATGCCAGAAATTAATCCGACCATCCGATTGCCGGTCAGGCGTATCCCCCCATACACTGCATGATCACTGCGCAATAAACTACGCACAACAAAGCTGAAAATCGTCCCGACCCGAAAAAGAGTCGCACAAGTCAGATTTCGACTCAAAATTGGACGAAAATTGCACAGTGTATGCCCAGCCTTACTCTCCAACTAGAGACTCGGGTCTTCTGACCTATTGCTATTGCTATTCCTCGTTGCTGTTATAAATCTAAGGGTGACCGTGCCTTTTCGGTGATGGGTCCGAAATTATGGAATAGTCTTACTTTCCATGTGAGGTCATCTTCATCGCTAGCCATTTTTAAGTCTTCTTTAAAAACAGATCTGTTTTCTTTGGCTTTGAGTAGATCACGAAATGGGTTTCTGAAGCTGATAGAGAGTATGATGTTGTATTTAAAAAGTTTATTCTTGCTTGATCTGTAAAGCACTTTTGGTCAGCTTCAGTTGTTTTTAAATATGCTATAAAAATAAAGGTTGACTTGACTTGATCAGAGAAGGTTAGGAGGAGTCAGCAGGACTCATCAGTGGCATCTGGTCCCTGTAAAAAACAACAACAACTGTGAACATGCTGAAATCAGGAGCAACTAGGGCTGCACAGTTTAGGGGGGAAATCTGGTTAAAATTGCGATTTAACATTCACATTGTGCCTGCTTTTAGGGTTGCACTATTTCATTATTATAAAATTACAGTATTTAAAAATAAATATAATATAGTAATTAAAATAATAATAATAATTTTACCTTTATTTTATAAGAAAAATGCAGGCAGCCTATAACTATAAATAATTAGAAAGGAACACTTAAGAAACAACAAACAAAGAACGAGAACAAATGGTGACAGGGAAAACTAAGCAGAATATGACCATGAAACTAAACAAGACAACAGAGGTGTCAAAAGTATTCACATTCATTACTCAAGTAGAAGTATAGATACTAGGGTTTAAAAAGACTTCTGTAGAAGTTGAAGTATCAACTCAAGCTTTTTACTCAAGTAAAAGTATAAAAGTTCTGGTTTCAAAACTACTTAAAGTATAAAAGTAAAAGTAATGTAAGGAAAAAATGCCATTAAGGACAAAAGCTTAGGCTGCGCCACAGGGGCCTATATAGTGCACTACCCCAGCTCCTCAAAAAACACATCATTTGACTATAATTATATTAAAATGTTGATGTTGAAAATTTTGGGATGATGCACTAAGCTACCTGTTTCAGCCGTATATATGCCCATAGAAAATTAATTTTCTAAATAAATAAGCTAAATAAGCGGAGGAATCAGGAAATTAATAGGATAATGTATTAAGGTTTTTAGTCTATATTGACCTTAACATTACGTAAATTAATTAATTCTGTAATGTTACAAATAACTAATAAAGACATGGTGGCAGTTTAACAGAGACTTAACTTTACTCCGCTCATAGTGCAATGCAATTGTGCAATACTGTCTTGTTCCTTGCTTTTTGAAGAAGCCAAACACGTCTACATCTTTCATTAAAGGGATATAGTTCACCCAAAAATGAAAATCATTTACTCACCCTCAAACTGTTTCAAACCTGTATGAATTTCTTTCTTCTGATGAACACAAAAGAATATATTTTGAAGAATGTCGATAACCAGACAGTGGATGGACCCCATTGACTTCCATAGTAGGAAAAATATATTCTTTTGTGTTCAGCAGAAGAAAGAAACTGGTTTGAAACAACTCGAGAGTGAGTAAATGATGACCGAATTTTCATTTTTAACTAAGTGAACTAATCATTTAACAGAAATTAACTGTTAGCATATGTTTCACATCAATACTGTCCAGTTTGTCCTGTTGGACCCGACACACAGCAATACTGTCATGTGTCACTTGTGACCTCTGAGCCATGTTTTCAGTGTCCTAAGAGCACTAAAACTTCTTTCAGTCCAACTGATGAGACTGGGATGATTTGATCAACAGGCCTCTCATTTCAACAAGACCAGCCTTCAACAGACCAAGCAATGTTATTTTTTCATATTTTATGGGGACTTTCCATAGACATGATTTTTATACTGTACAAACAAACTGTGTATTCTAGCCCCCTAACTCTCTCTCTCTCTCTCTCTCTCTCTCTCACGCTCACACACACGCACACACACACGCACACACACAAACGATTATGTTAGTGGTATGTTAATTACGATTGTCATTATATTGTAAAAACGTCTGTCCCCAAATCAATATTTGACGCGATATTTGGTATTGATATTTCTCCCTCGCTTACCGCATCTAGGTTTCCTTAGGACTCGGAGGAGTTTTGGCGCTTCGCACAACTAAATGTGACTACAGCCTCTCACAAGTTAGAAAGAAAACACAAAGCCAATCAGTTTAGCGATGTGTGTTCAGGAGGCGGGACTCTCTCCACCTATATCCGGTGTGTGGTGAGCGCACTGGCGCCGTTGTACTGTGGCTGCCGTCGCATCATCCAAGTGGATGCTGCACACTGGTGGTGGTTGAGGAGAGATCCCCTGACATGATTGTAAAGCGCTTTGGGTGTACAGTAGTACATATGAAAGCGCTATATAAATGCCCGATTCTATTCTCATATATTAACCGTTTGTGTAATTGGCCAATTTTTTTTTTAACGACGACAAGCCGTAATGAAAACAAGCCGAAATGAACTTGGAGTAACGAGGCTATTTTTAAAATTTAAGGAGTAGAAAGTACAGATAATTGCGTGAAAATGTAAGGAGTAGAAGTAAAGTAGTCTGAAAAATAATTACTCCAGTAAAGTATAGATACCCAAAATTTCTACTTAAGTAATGTAACGAAGTATTTGTACTTCGTTACTTGACACCTCTGCAAGACAAGGTCGTGACAGGCATCTCCTTCACATTCAAACAGGTCTCCTTGTTGACGATTCCAAGATGGCGGCACCTTTGACGTACCTGAAGCAGCTGAGCTGCATCTACTGTACATATCTATGGTTGGCGACCCTAGCTGTGGTGAATGCACAGGTAAGTGCACTCCCTCAGACAAAATGTGCAAGTGTAACCTGATGTATTTCATGAGATTAAGGATAAAAAACCTTTGTGGAAGTTTTTTTTTTTTTTACCATTCCTTCAAAAATAGGAAGTGTTACAACCCAAACCTGATGAACTTCAGATTTTAAATAAAGACACCAAAGGACTTCATTTCTTAGCAGACGAAGGAAACAAAAAACATCCAGGTAAGATTGAAATGTTGTTACAAAATGTGAATGTGCTATCAAAAATATCACTGGACAGATTCAATATCATTTGAAGGAAAAATGTCTCAGGTTACGTATATAACCTGGTTCCCTAAGAGGGGTTGGTAATGTCATTTCCATAGTGTCAACACCATGACAGCATCTAATTCCCCTTTCAGGGAACCAAGTTACATGCGTAACCAGAAAAAGTTCCCTTTCGGAACTCAACGCTGTCATGGCATTGACACTATGGGAATGTCATTACCAACGCTGCCACACAGAGGAAGACTGTCTGCTCAACAAGGCTGTGTAATACTGGCACAGACAACTGTTGAATGCAGACATGCCTTGGTAAACCCTGAAGGACCTGTGACCCTGGGGTTGAGCCCATGTCCAGACTGTAAATCCTGCGTAATGTGTGCGGAGAGGGCCAGCCGGCTGCAGCACAAACCTTATGTCAGGGCCCACCCCTAGACAGAACTATAGAAGATGCTACACTCCTTGTGGATTTCCAGAGGCAAAGCCATTACGAAAGCCTCATAGGACAGAGCGATAACATCTATAATCCAATGGGAAAGGCACTGCTTGGTGACTGTGTTACTAAAGCAGACCAGAAAACAAGACAGGGGTAGCTGCAGGTCAGAGCAACGGGCGTGCAGAAAGGAGGTGTGTTTTGGAGGTAGTAGTAGTAGGTCAGAGCAATGGGCGTGCAGAAAGGAGGTGTGTTTTGGAGGTAGTAGTAGTAGGGGTAGCTGCAGGTCAGAGCAACGGGCGTGCAGAAAGGAGGTGTGTTTTGGAGGTAGTAGTAGTAGGGGTAGCTGCAGGTCAGAGCAACGGGCGTGCAGAAAGGAGGTGTGTTTTGGAGGTAGTAGTAGTAGGTCAGAGCAACGGGCGTGCAGAAAGGAGGTGTGTTTTGGAGGTAGTAGTAGTAGTAGTAGTAGTAGTAGTAGTGGAACGATCCATCAACCTGTCCATACAAACATACATACAACATGACAATTGGGTAGACAGGACAGGAAGACAGAAGATTAGAAAACAAAATACAGCATAACATGAGGACAGGTGAGGAGAAAAAAGGCAACCCCCAGACTATGCTCCTGTAAGGAGTACAGTTTGGGAACAGTAAAAAACACCTCAGCAACATTTGCACATAATCAGTACACAACATGAACACATAAGACTTGCAACAGCGGAGGGGAGTGGGGGATGGAGGTAACCCAGCACAGGCAAGCAGCCATCCGGTCCTGCAGCCATTCTCGGCGCTGGTCACAGACTCGCTACGCCTGGCATCCTAATCTAGGTGCCTCAGTCTGCAGGATGTCATAGCGATACACAGCAGTTGCCATGGAGACAAACTTGATCAGGTCCCAGACAGAGTCAACAATCAGCAGGTGTCAGTGGGGAATGGGGGAAGGAATGCAAGAGCGTCTCGCTGCAGTGCTCTTCCGGGGGAGTTGTTGTTCCAACAGGCCTTGGCCAAGGCCAGTGCTGGTTGATGGGGGCCGAAAGCAGATAAGATTGTGGTTGTTTGGTCTTGGGACGAGTAGCCGCATTCCAATTTACACAGCTCCTGGTCCATCTTGGTCTCTGAAACGATCCATTTGCCTTTGCAAAGCTGTGAGCTTCTCCATGATGTTATCCATACAGTGGTTCATAGTCACAGTCTGAGTGCTGACAGCTCTACCCACTGCTTCAATCATGACGGGCAGCCTTGTGGGGTTTTGGACAGCTGTCACCATCTTCTTAATTCCTCAATAAACCAGGGCAATGCCTAATCCAAACAGCAGAAAACCTGTTATCATGGTTCGGAATAGTGTGAACAGACCCTTCTCCACGTCCCTACCATTCGGCATGCCCCAACCTTTTGTCATGCTCATTACTCCAACCTGCAGATATCCACACTTGCAAAAAACTGGGATAATGTACGCCACTGGCCCAAAATAAATCCTAAGAGCCTGGATTGGTTATAGTAGATGCAGCCTCTCTATTGCTACAGCGATTCATACGGCAAAGGGAAGTACGACCAGGTGGCTGGTTACAGGAGGTGTGCAAAATAGCTCTGATCATACCTGGGGGAAAGTCTACTGACAGGGCCTGCAGATCTCCTACTCTTTTGAGCAATGTCAGTGCAAATAGTAGAGCCACCTTAAAAGTGAGAAGCCTCTCTGAGGCTGACTCTAAGGGCTCAAATGGAGCCTCTAATAAAAAAACTAAACTTTCCAGGACCACAGAAAGATCCTACAAAGGAACTCTGCAATTTTAGGTCATACAATGTTCTTGTGGTGGGAGCTCTGGAAGTCAAAAGTGTCTCAAAATCCTCAGTTGAGAGATCAGAATCTATGAGCTGTTACCCTCTGGAAGAGCAGTTCGGTTTCTGCCAAAAGCAGGAACTGCTGTGCCTGCCTGAATAGGAGGTGCAAGCACAGCTCGCTCTGTTGACTGATGTAAGAGACTCTATTGTAAGTTGCTTTGGATAAAAGCGTCTTTTAAATGTGAACATGCAAATGAAGCATTTTATATGATATAATTATACTGACCTGAAGGTCAAAAGTTTAATCCTGTATTTTCTTTGACCATTTTCTTTGCCATGCCATGTGCTTGCTATGGCCTCAGTGCTTGCTTGACCCCATATTGCTGCTTGCATCTTTATTTTAAAATGGATTTCTTCAGTATTAACTCTTTCCCTGCCATTGACGGAAATTTCCATCATTTGTGACAAAACACTTCGCCGCCATTGACGGAAATGTCCGGCATTTCGTGTTTTTACTGTTTTACGGTAGGGGGCACTATTACGCATCTTCTGCATAATCTATTGTAATACCATCTATGCTGGTGTCAGCCAGGCATCTCTCTCACGCCTGCAGACTACTAAAAGGGGTACGTAAACGTGACCACATTTCTCCCACACTGGCTTCCCTTCACTGGCTTCCAGTATGGTTTAGGATTGATTTTAAAATTTTAGTGTTTGCTTACAAATCCTTAAATGGTCTAGCCCCGACCTACCTTTCTGACCTTATACAACAACATGTTCTATCTAGGTCTCTTAGGTCGGCAGATTGTTTGCTCTTGGCTGTTCCTAGAGTAAGGCTGAAACATAGGGGAGATCGGGCCTTTTCAGTTGCGGCCCCTAAACTATGGAATAATTTACCATTGTCTGTGAGGCTGGCCCCAACACTATCTGCTTTTAAATCTAGTCTTAAAACACATTTATTTTCCTTGGCTTTTAGTTCAGTTTGAGAGCTGTGTGTTTTTGTCTTTTTGATGTCATTTTATTTTTGTTGTTGATTCATGATTTGGAATGTATAGCACTTTGGTCAACTTCTGTTGTTTTAAATGTGCTCTAGAAATAAACTTGACTTTGACTTCTGAAAGAGTACCAAATCTCCTGATCAAAACACAGGTGAAAAAGAAGCAGAAACATTCATTCATCAACATTAAACACCACATTAATCAAACTGCCTAATGTTACCGAATACTGAATGAAAAGTCGACCCAGGACAAGCTATAGAACTGTGCAAGCTTTGAGTATGTTGACTCAATCTACTCTATCCATCTATGTTTTGATCATCGTTCTGAATTAGATCTAGATGTAGTCTTTGACAAAAAAGTGATTTTTTTCAGCTTTATGCTCAAATTGTTGCTTTTTTGATGGCGCCAAGATGGCGCCGGTGCTTATGGCGTGCCGTCTCTCGGTCCTTTCCTGTTTGTTTTTTATGGTTGTTTTATTAACAACATTGTTTATACATGACGCTACCTCCGCACTGATTTATGACCATCATACACTTTTAAATATTCGAAGTTCATATGAGAAATATTTTGAAGATGGAAGAGGTGAGTTGCGGCTCCCAATCACTAAGCCGCCGCTGATTATTCCTACCTGGCTGAAACGCGAGCCCTGGCCTCCTCTGGAAAAGAAACGGCGCCATCTTGGAAAGCGGGGAGGAAAGTTGGTGAAACTAAAAGCGTACCTGGTCTCTCTTCCGAGAACGCCTTGCCCAGCGGATGTGCTACTGTGGGGATGGAGTGGCGGCCGGGTGCTGTGTCGGCGCTCGGAGAGAGTGATGCCGCGGTGGGTACAGCCCGTCAGACCGGCGGAGCCCGTGACCCATCCGTGCCCTGCGTCCCTACTGGAGGGGAGCTAAACTGCGGAATCTTCGCCCTGTACCACTTGGCCTGCAGCAGCCTTACGGTATCTCGGTGGACGATGCGGGACCAGAAATCAGGTTGGCGTTGATAAACGTTTCTCAAAGAACGGACAAGACTTTTATTTTAAACGAGTTCATTAGAGCTCGAAACTCGAAAGTGGTACCAAGCAATTTTGCAGTTCTTAATACTCCCCGAGAAACGGGAAGGGGAGGCGGTGTGGCCTCTATTTTTAAGGATAATTTTATTTGTAATAGGCTCAATACTGAGTCACTGCATGAAAATTGGGATTTCCGACCCCGTAAACGGCCGTAAATCTCCCTAATTTTCGGCAGTTAACGACAATTTACAGCCTGTGAACGTCGCGTTCGTCTGTGCCGAATATGGTCGGAAACGAACCATGACGTATGCAGAGCGCTCGCGCCGGAGGTGTGAATGGCTCTAATTACCATATGAATAGCAGCTCCCGCCAGAGAAAGGCTTGAATTTCCTCACTCACTATTGGTCACCCTAGCTCATTATAAATTCAAAATTATAATATTCATTATGATATATAATTTTTTTAATATATTCATAATATGCTATTCTGTGGTATATTCATGTCATTGTTAACCTATGGACTACACTATTATTACCATCAAGGACATGAATTTATAAAGGAAAGGAAAATTTGCCAGGGACATGCTGTTTATTCAAAGAAAGAGCTTTATTAGCACAAACACAAAACAATATACACCTATGTACAAAGCATAGATCATCTGCACACAACAAATTGGAAGCTCAGTGTCTGTTTTCATCTTCGGAGCTGTAGGTGACTAGCGGCGTTCTCTCTGAATTCGATCCACTTTGAAAACGTCTGTGGTGCGTTGTCCTGTATTTAGGAGTCGCCTCTAATCTCGACTGCAGCGTAGCACAGAGCACTGTGAGCTCCTGGCTGGTGGTTGAACTTCATCGGACATCAGATCTAGCAGCTGTAAAAACAACCAATACAGACAATCCGTACTGTGATGCACTGTGTATGGACTAAGGGTGTCACGATTTCGATTTTAAATCGAAATCGATCGAAATTAATGCTCAATCTCGATTATCGAATCAAAAAATGGAATCATCGATCCTGCCACGCCCCCATGTCACGTCAGCTCGGCTTGCCAAGCGGGGAAAAAAACACACGTGTTGAAGTGCTGCCAACTCTCACGCATTCACCATGAGACACACGCAATTGACACTTTTCACACGCACAGAAAAATCGCGAAGCAAAGAGGACACAGAGACCGACAGACTAAAACAGCTGGTTACTTTTTATGGTATAAAAAAAATGTCAGCTCTCAGATTCTGTCACTTTTATTACGAAATTCAAACAATAAATACCGCTTTGGCGCTTGTAAATGTTACGTGACAGATCCCTAGCGCACGTGAACCGATCATCTCTAACGTTACTAGCTAATAGTAAAAAACACGAACACTGTTGAAAGATACAGTAGGCTACAACTTACCGAAATGTATATTCCTCATACGTAATATCGATCAATCAGTGTTTTTCATCAGCGTGAAGAGGTCAATAACACAGCTGGAGAACAATTGTGTCACATTTACCTCAGGAAAGCGATTTAAATGACCATAATAGGCTACAGTACGTAGTTGGCAAGAAAAAAATAGCTATAGAGAGTATTTTGCTAAATATGTGTTCTATATTACATATTTATTATATTTTACTTATATCATTAAATAATGTTATTATAATAAAAAAAACGCATTATATTTAATTATTTTTAACCTTAAATAATAGCCTACTACCAGCTGATAGGGCTCTCTGTACGTTTACAGCATTAGGTGACTTGTTTTTTTTTCTTGAGACAAGTTAACGCCTATCTTGTGTAGCCTACCTAATATTTATCCAAATGAGTCAATATTAAATCAAACCAAATCACAATAATTGATTTGAATTGAAATAATAAAAAAGCTAAGCTTACCAGAAATTGTATCATGTAAACATTGTAACATGTTGTCACTAAACCAAATAAAATTCAGTTTAGTTACTAAAATGTTAGTGACAATCACAATACACTTATTGTGATGCAATTTTTTTTACAATCAAACAAATCGAGAATCGAATCGAACCGTGACTTTAGAATCGAAAATGTAATCGAATCAAGGATTTGGACACAAGACATCTATTAATGCACGTGAAAAATAGTCACATTGACTAAAAATCTTACCCTCTTTCTTCTCGCTCGACTCCGAGCTGAACTCTTCACAGCTTCGGCCTGCAATGCCAGATCTGGTTGTTTGTACCTGAAGCTCCTGCGTGCTGTCTCGTAGTACGTCTTACAGGCAGCTGGAAAACAATTAAATGAGAGTGATATGAATAAAAACAACGCAAGTCACAGTAAAATGAAACAAGGAGAAAATAGTTAAAGTTACTTACAATGTCGTCATGATCAGCGTCATGAAAATCTGGACTTGCAGACATATCTCTGAGTAAATGTGAGGTTACGCCCTCGTTATGAGGCGAGGTTACTCTATGGAAACAAAATGTATGATTAAGATCGGTATCTATAACGGATCTATTTTCTTATACAAGAGAATGAAAGCATATTCTTTGAATCTTACCTTTAAAATGTTTGTAAGTTTTTATGAAAGTAAAAAAATAAAAGAATGTAAGTTTTTTTTTTTTTTTTACCTTGATCCAGTTCGTAGCGCCCACAATTTGTCTCAGAGTTGTGAAGATGGCATACTGCTTCCTGTAAATTACAGGATTATTTACAATTATTAAACAAATAATAGCCATCAGCCATCGTTATGAGGCGAGGTTACTCTGTGGAAACAAAATGTATGATTAAGATCGGTATCTATAACGGATCTATTTTCTTATACAAGAGAATGAAAGCATATTCTTTAAATCTTACCTTTAAAATGTTTGTAAGCTTTTATGAAAGTATAAAAAATAAAAGAATGTAAGATTCTTTTATTTATTTTTTTACCTTGCTCCAGTTCGTAGCGCCCACAATTTGTCTCAGAGTTGAGAAGATGGCATACTGCTTCCTGTAAATTACAGGATTATTTACAATTATTAAACAAATAATAGCCATCAATCCCATGACCTCTTGCTTTATGATGAAATCATGAAAAACAGAATATTCTTACATTTCACAAGGCCTGACAAAATACAGCTGCAGGTAACTAGCGGCATTCTGTCTGAATTCGGTCCATTTTGCAGACGCCTGTGGTGCGTTGCCCTGTACTTTGGAGTCGCCTCTAATCTCGACTGCAGCGTGGTACAGAGCTCGGTGAGCTCCTGGCTGCGAAAGGACGGAGGTCGCACAATGCATCCAGACACCCCGCCGACGACGCCGTCTTCCTCATCAGACATCAGGTCTATGATAGCACACTTCCGAAGGCCCACCTCATCCTCAGCTAGCACACTCTGTCTCGCTTCTAGCAGCTGTTAAAACCAATAAAGACAATCAGTACTGCGCAATGCACTGCGTATGGACAACACACATCTATTAATGCACATGAAAAATAGTCACATTGACCAAAAACGAATCTAATCTAATAAATCTTACCGTCTTTCTTCTCGCTCGACTCCGAGCTGAATTCACCTCAGCTTCCGCCTGCAATGCAAGATCTGGTTGTTTGTACCTGAAGCTCCTGCGCACTGTCGTGTAATATGTCTTAAAGGCAGCTGGAAAACAATTAATTGAGAGTGATATTAATAAGAACAACATAAGTCACAGTAAAATTAATAAGAACAACATAAGTCACAGTAATATTATACAATAAAGGAGAAAAAATGCAACCGGGTGAAATTGAAGAAATACACACCGGAAGCAAACTATGCTTTTTGAAATTGGGGTTTTATTCTGACTGCTGTTTAAAATAAGTGACAGCGGTCAATGGAAACAGATAAAAGTCTGATTAAGAAAAAAGTTTGCCTTGTTCGAAGAGATTTCACAAGAAAAAAAATAGATTTAACTAGTTAAACAAAAAAAAAAGAAAAAAAAAGAAATTGTAGAAACAGTTTACAGTAAATTTGAAGATGACAATCAAATGTCACAAAAAGCTTAACCAGTGGATCAATGCCTAAATCCACAGAATACTTAACTCAGTTCAAACTGAAATGCAGTGTAATACATTGCAACTGGTCAGATTTAAATTGATTTCTCCAAACCAAAATACGTTACAATTAAATACGATAACACAAACTGGAATACGGCAGTGGCTGAGGTAACGTTAGGCCTAAGTTACAAGAGCACTTTAACAAAGCCACAATCCACGTTTAATCATGCCATGCGGAACCAGAAATATGCATTTAACCATTAAGTTATACTGTATAATCACAGAATATAGATTCAACTCATTAACAGATTTATCAAATAAACATGCCATCAGTAATTTCCCCCATAAACCGTAACTTACATACCCAATCCGTTACCGTCCGATCACCACGAGGTTCACTCGTCACACATGCGCTCCAAATAAATCTATAAACAAAAATGTACACATCAAATGTTCTTTTAACTTCGCTTCACAACTTATTTGTGCATATTTAAGATATTGGAGTAATATTTACCAAGAAAGAAGAACGTATAACACAGAATCCGATCGATGCACGCACCGTCATGGAGCTCTCCTGAACAGTGTAAAATGGCGTCTCTGGTCGCGCGCACGCGTCCAGCACAAGTGAATAGTATCGCGAGAAGAGAAGGATTTCTTAAAGGGGCCACAAACATTTTTAATGCAAAATAGAAACGAGGTATATTTACAAGTAGTGGTAACAGCTACCCCTGTCTCTATATTTACACTACTACTAGGCCAGAAAAGTAACAAAAAAGTTACTTACACACAATATCGTCATTATCAGCATCATGTCAATTGATCTAAGTAAAAATATATGCACAGATTTGAGAAAATAGTATTTATAGAGATAAATTGTTGCCTATCACAGGGCAAACATGTGAATGTTCACGGTACATTTTATGCAAACAACTCTAATCGTAGTTGTAACTCTATATGTACAGTAGGCATAATTCTTGTCATTGCGTATGTGTATGCAGCATGAGTCATATACAATCTTCTGTTCGTATTGTATTATGCACAGTGGTTGGGCTCTAAGAGATTGTGATGCTGTTTGCATGGAATGCACATTTTACCTTTGTGGCAAAGCCTGATTGTTGAAATAAATGGTTTTGTGTCTTTTTTACATAACATTGGCTATTGCTAATGACACTAGCTACTTTCATTAAATATATCAATTTAAGCTAAAATTTAAGAGTCTATAATTAGGCTATACTGAGCCTGATCTATTTATACCAGAGATTTTCTTAGAATTAAGTAAATACCTTTTAGAAAAATGTTACCTGGGGTCTCACCGGGACACGCAAATATGAGTCGTTCACCCCTATTTTATTCAAACTCCTGGCTACCTGTCACATTCAGGATTGATTTTAAAATTTTACTATTTGTGTATAAAGCTCTTAACAAACCGGCCCCCAATATCTGACCAATCTCCTCTGCCCGTACACTCCATCTCGTACTTTGAGATCCAGTGATCACTGTCTTCTCATCTTGCCCAGATCCAGACTTAAAAAACGAGGCGACTGCACTTTTGCGACTGCAGGTCCAAAACTTTGGAACAGTCTACCCCTCTATATCAGACTAGCTCCCTCAATTTCCATCTTCAAAACATCCTTGAAAACTTATTTATTTTCTCTTGCTTTTAATACCCCTTGACTATGACACAACTATTGCCTTTTTTTTTTTCTTTTTTTTTTATTGTACTGTTTCTGCCCTGCATTTTATCTATTGCCCTGTACAGCACTTTGGTCAGCCTTGGCTGTTTTTAATTGTGCGTTATAAATAAATATTGTATTGTATTGTATTTTCTTTAGAATTAAGTTAATACCTTTTAGTCACCTGGGATAAAACTCCCCCTGCTACCCTCATTTGCATTTGTAAAGCTCACAGCAGTCTCATTTACATGTTAAAGCATTAGAGGCAGGGGGGTCACGGGGCAAGCAAGTCCCACGTCAATTTCCGACAATTTCCGACAGTTTGCAGTGTTGCCTGTAAATTGCCGTTTGCAGTCGTAAACCTGAACTTCCACGACAATCTACAGCGCCGGTAACTGTCGAAAATCCCACTTTTCATGCAGTGAGTGCTTCTCAAGTTTTGAACTCCCAAGTATTTGAAATGCAACTGTTATCTCCTGTGCTTTGTGCTATTGTTTACCGACCACCTGGACTTAATAAGAACTTCATTTCAGAGCTGTCTGTGTTTTTAGCGGATATTATTGTGAAATATGACAAAATATTAATACTGGGTGACTTCGACATTCATGTATGCTGTCCAACAAATTCTCTTTCAGAAGACTTTTTAAATCTCATTGACTCTGGTGGCCTTCAGCAAATGGTTAACGGTCCTACACATATCCATGGACACACGCTGGATTTGATTCTGTCACTTGGTTTATCAGTCAATGACATTATCATAGATGATCTCCTGGTTGCTGATCACAATCCTGTTTTATTTACTGTTCTCCTTCCATGTCAACCGAAAAAAGTCTGTACTACAAAGAGACTGGTTCGTTCGATAAAATCAACTATACATGGGGATTTCAATACAATTTTTCTGGACTCTATGCAGGATATAAAAACGGACTTCCTATCACCCCGTTTTAGCGTGGAGGAGTTGGTAAACATTCTGTTTGTTTGGACACACTTGATCATGGAAGCACCTCTTAAGGCAGGTGCATAGAAAGCACAAACCAACGCCATGGTTAAATGGACAAATTAGGTCCCTAAGAAGGGAATGTAGAAGATGTGAACGGAAATGGAAGAAAGATAAGTTGCAAATCTCTTATGAAATGTTGAAAGATTCGTTGTCTAAATTTCAACGGGCTGTAAAATCTGCTAGGACGAGCTTTTTCGCAAATGTTATTGAGAAAAATCGCCAAAATCCGAGATTTCTTTTCTCAACAATTGATTCTGTTTTGAATCCTAAATTAGAGGCACCTCCTGTTTTGTCTATTGATTTATGTGAAAGTTTTTTACACTTCTTTGTCGATTGCATATCAGAGGTTCGGAATAATATACAGCAGTGTACATTTGTGCCTTCGAATGCACTAGAAATCATTGTTAATTTATCGCAATTTGAGCCTATTTCTATCTCTACTCTTAACAATATTGTTTTTAAGCTGAAGTCTACATCTGCTCCTCAAGACATTGTTCCGACACCTCTGTTAAAGCAAACCATTGAATCGGTTGGCCCATATATGGTTTCTATAATAAATAAAAGCTTACTTTCAGGGATTGTTCCCGAGTATTGTAAACATGCTGTAGTCCAGCCTTTGCTAAAAAAAAGAAAATCTGGATAAGAGCGTTCTTTGCAATTATAGACCTATCTCAAAACTTCCATTTCTGGCAAAGATCTTAGAGAAATGTGTTCTGATTCAACTGGAGTCATTCACTGATGAAAATCATGTCGGTGAAGTACTTCAGTCGGGTTTTAAGAAGCACCATAGCACAGAAACAGTGTTATTGAAGGTTTTTAATGACATCTTTTTGGCAACCAATCAAGGAAATGTGACTGTTCTTCTGCTGTTGGATCTCACAGCAGCGTTCGACACGGTTGACCACAGTATTCTTATTTCCCGGCTTGAAACATGTGTGGGCATTTCTGGAAATGCCTTAACTTGGTTTAAGTCCTATCTCTTAAATAGATGATTCTCTGTTTGTATGGGTGAGTGCACATCAGCTTCATCACCTTTATCATGTGGCCTTCCACAAGGGTCCGTTTTAGCACCACTTCTCTTTTCTTTTTATATGCTTCCTTTGGGTGCTTCCACTGCTACGCAGACGATACACAGCTGTATATACCACTTAAGTCAAATGACTCCACTGCCATAGAAAGATTGTTGGAAAACAGAACTGATTCTTTTTGGTCCCTCCGACCTTGATAACGCAGTTGAAACTGAGCTGGGTCCTCTGAGCCTGTTTAGAAAACATAATGTAAAAAATCTGGGGATGATTTGTGATAGTGCACTTAAATTTGTCAAACAGATAAATGAAATCGTTAGAATGAGCTTCATTAAATTGAGGATGATTTCCAAAATTAAACCTTTTTAAAGATCTGGAAAAAATAATTCATGCATTTATCACTTCGAGATTAGACTATTGCAACTCGTTATATTATGGTGCCCAAAATAAAGTTTTAGATAGACTGCAGATGGTCCAGAATGCGGCTGCAAGATTGCTTACAAGCACTCGCAAATTCGATCATATTACTCCGGTGTTAAAATCATTACATTGGTTGCCTGTCACTTTTAGGATTAATTTTAAAATTTTGTGATTTGTATTTAAATCTCTACATGGGTTAGCCCTATCTTATATCGCTGACCTAATCCAGGAACAAAAGTCAATGATATCACTACGATCACAATCTCAGAAACGTCTTGTTGTTCCTCGGTCTAAGATGAAGTCTAGAGGGGATCACACATTTGCGGTCGCCGCCCCTAAATTATGGAACAGTTTACCTTTATATATCAGGGACCTTCCTACACTCGGTCAGTTTAAAAGCCATCTGAAAACATATTTTTTTATGATAGCATTCGATCAAGATAAGTGTGAAGGGTGCTAGTGTCTTTTATTTCCTTTTTATAATATATGTTTTTTGACTGTTTTATGATGATTATACTACCCATTTAGCTATATGGACATGCATTTTCTTTTATTTGTTTTTTCTCTGCTCATTGTTTTATTGCTTGTACAGCACTATGGTCAACTTTGTTGTTTTATTTAGTGCTTTATAAATAAATTTGAATTTGAATTTTTAACTTTAAAGGAAATGCATAAAGCTACAATAAAACCTTTTTGTTTTTTAAAGCAGAGGGTGTGCTCTTTATTTTTTAATTTTGCATGTTTGAGATTTTCACACAACAAAATATTCTGGGGGTCATGAAAATTTTGTGAAAATGATAGTGAAATGCTGGCAGTGGCTAGCAACATTTTTCAAAAATCTTGGCGGGTAAAGAGTTAAACAGTATTCATTACCATCAGATATAATTTTGTTAATATATGATAATATTCAAAGTATAAATTATACCTTTTATTTGTTATTACTGCAGCCCTGGCATCACAGACCATTGAAGTGGCAGCTCTAGGAAGACCTCTGTTTCCTGGTATGCTGTATGACTGCCGCAAGGATACCTTCATTCCAGGTGCTTTACAGACCTAAAATATATAAATAAATAAAAGTTTATTTTCCCCTCTTCATCAAATATTGCATCACTAATTACTAGGGCTGTCCCCGACTATGGATTTTCATAGTCGAATCAGAATCGTCATGTCTTGCCTATAGTCGACTAATAGTCTAATCATGTGTATGGGGGTGGGGGTGGGGGTGGGGGCGGGGCTGGGGGCGGGCTGGGGGCAGGGCTTTAACGCTTCAAAGCCGCGATGTACAGAAAATCACACAAAGATATAGAAGAAAATGTTTTTGATAAAAACATTTTTGATCGATAAAAATAAGAAATAACATAAATAACTCCTGAAAGGCCACACTGCAGATTTGCATTTCACATGCAAATCAAATTAAATCGGCTAAATTACCTGTGCGAGCAGGCTAGCCTACAGCACAACATCGATGCACCGAAAAAATAAACAATTAATTTAATAAATTAAATTAGAACAGAATATAGGCCTACCTTTCTAATAAATAAAAATAAATCAGAATCAAGTCACATGATGAGGAGCAAATGTGTGCAAAATGCCTAAATTGCAGGGGAACATATATTCAAGCCACAAATAGTTAGATTAGATAACCCTGACAGATCAATAAATAAAATTAAAATAAAGAAATGATTAAAATAACGATAGTAGCCAGAATTTTCAACTTTGTCTTTTTAACTGCAGAAACAACAATAAATGCTAAACTGGAGAGGCAGTCTTTTTAGCTAAAAATGTTCACAGCATCCAAAAATAAAATTAGAACCGGCTGAAAAGTTTTGAAATCACTTGTACCTGATCGAAAGAAAAAATCCAGTATTTCACTCTGTCTGTGTCCGTTGGAGTCTTTTCAAATTGTGCACGCGGATAAAATACATTCTAAAGTGAAACCCAGTCTATGCGTGAAACATGTTAACGTTGGCCGGCAGAAGTGCGATCATGGTTTTCCTGATGCTAAATCCAGCCTTGGAGAATATCCTTTCTGATGGTGTACATCCACACTTTAGATTTTCTTATCCCAGACATTGTTAAAGATTTAAAGCCTTGCTGCGAAGACGCTCCTCTGTCGGTCACGGATTGAAAGTGAAACTTAAATCTGTCACGGGGTGTTTGGATTTATTCACGCACGTTAAAAAAATATTTATTAAAAGCTTCTTTCTTTGCACATTTTTATATACAGCATTATCATAATAGGCTGAATATTAACGTATTGACATAAAAGCTAGTTCTATGTGAAATCAGACATTGAGCGCCCTCATATAGCCAAAGTGGCATGATCCTCGTTTTTTATAACACCTCTGCGAAGATTCGACCGTGAGATCGGTAGTCGAATCAGGCTCCTCCTATCAAAGCATCGAATCTTCGACTATTCGGGGTCACCCCTACTAATTACCAATCTTTGTTTAACAACACTATAAAACTTGCATGTTTCTTTAACAGTACATCACTTCCTCGTACATCTATCTATAAATTACAGCAACGTCTGTCTGTCTGTCTGTGCATGTGTGTGTGTGTGTGTGTTTGTG
>NW_028155925.1:627700-641217 GCF_963993115.1 Abramis brama | reverse complement strand
AGAAAGAAAATCAGCAGAAATCACAGATCAGCAGAAAACAAGAAGACTGAGAGAAAAATGGAGGACAGAAATGAGACACAAACCAGTGAATCACCAGAGGAAAGAGGACAGAGACTTGATAGATCGAGCAGTATGGAGAGAATAAAGCCAGACTGTGAGTGTTTGATCATTATTGAACTTTAATTCTTCAACACATTTTAGTTTTACTGTCAGATTTACTGTTGTTTTCTCTCCTGTTATAAAGTGTCACATTCAGACAAATTCATCAGACTGACTTTCAGCAGTTATTAAACATTTACAGATTGTGTTTAATTGACAGAAAAGTTATTGATTAAGAACATATTAAATGTATAAATTCAAAGCAATGTAAATGATGATAATCTGATATGTATATTTCTAGTCTCCTGTGATCCAGACGAGCCTGTAAAGTTTGATTCTGATGTCAAAACTGAAGATTCTCATCAAACCCTTCATCTTCTTCATCATCATCATCATCATCAGTGACATCCATCAACAGCTGAAGACCTGAACATCTTCATCATCATCTTCATCATCACTGATCTTCATCTGTTCACTCGTGTCTTCTGGAATCTTCTACACACTCTTCTGAACACAAACACACTCATCAAGATCTTCTTTCTCAGTCTGAACTCTCATTGTTCTCCATCAGTAATCTATAGTATTGATCTACTGTAAATATCTCTCTCTCTCACTCACACACACACACTCACACACACACACACACACACACACACAGGACTTATGGTGCGTTCAAGTCCTCCTGGGAAGTTCGTACGTACGAGGTGGGAAGTCGTGCTTATAACGGCATGTGCGTTCAAGTCACTTTCGTCGAAGCAAGATGGCGGAGTACTTTCTCTTAATTAATTACACAGAAATACAATAAGGTTCTTAAACTCTTGTTCTAGAAAATGAAGAACAAAGAAATGTGCATCAGGTGTACTTTGTATTTTTATGTTTTTAATTAATTTATGAAGCCACTGCCAACTCATCGTTACATGTTGCATTGTTATATTATAATACTATTATATTCTGTGTTGGCGATTAGCTAACTGCGCTGTTAATAGAAAAGCCTGACAATATCACAGCTAAATACCTTTACGTATTGTGTATTCCGCCATGTTAATCACTGACACGCCCCCAACTCGTACAGATCGGGGCTTAGAGAAAATCCCGAGCTCCCCACTGGTATTTACGACATTGTGGTGGCGTTCAACTCTTAAATACGATCTATACGAGATGTCTTGAACGCACCATTAAACTGGGATTTTCTGACTTACTCTCAGACACCCGTTAGTTTTCATGTATATAATCATTTATTTATACTATATTTATTTTTATATATTGTTCATATTTTTAATAATTGCTACAAGCAAGTAATATTCACCTCATATTAAAGGCAACTTTATATTTGATAGTGTTTGGATGTTGTCTTTAATGCATATTGTAAAGAGTTCTGATGCTGGACTGACTCGAGCCAATCACCTGAGCTGGAAATGTCACATGACCGACTCTAGAGCTGCAGGGAGATGACATCATGTCACCACTGATTGGCCAATGAATCAACACATCATCATCTATATACTGTAATCTGAACAATACTGTATAACACTGTAAGATAATATACTGTAATCATCTTTAATGTGTTCATTGTTTCTGCCTAAATGAATATGTGCCGTTAACCACTGTAACTCATGACTGTATTATCTGTGTATTTCTGATGTATATGACGTTACTTTGTCACAGTATGTATAAGCACTATACAAATAAACGTAAAAGTGAAAATAAAACTAAACATGTGAAATAAAGCGGCTCCAGATTGCCCTTTGACCCTGTCCTGCAGTCTCGTGTCTCCCTCTACAGGAGATCATCAGAATCACAGCAGAGTTAAAGAAGCTACAGATGAAAATGTGTTTTACAGCAACAAATGAAAACACTTACAGATTTCAGTTCATCAGGGAATATGAAAATCAACAAGTTGTAATTTGAAGGGAATCATTATTGAAGTCAAACACAAAGATGTCAAATGTGCGTCACTATAAAATATGACTTCTGCTGTTTTGATATTATTCTGAAGGTTTGAATGGTTTGATCAGAATCAAGATCTCTTTAGTTCCAGTGAATTCTGTGACGCTTCCAGCTTTAATATCATAAAGCAGCCTGTGATTATGATGATGAGTTTATGACAGAATCACTTTTATTCTCCGCTTTCTCCATCATGTGCTTCATCTGTCGTTTCACACAGAAGATCTCTCTGTTTCTCTTTCTGATAGAGTTAGAAACAGGGAATAATTGATGTTCTTCCCAGAGACTGTGTTTCTGGATTCTTCTGTTAGCAGAAGCTGATGATGATGTTTCATATCAGGCAAATCTCCATCAGCTCCTGATTCAACAATATGACAAACTCAGATCACTCATACATGCATTACAATCATGAGTCTCAGTATAATATGTTTTCCTCATTTAAAAGCTCCTGAAAGATGTCATTTCTGCAGAAGATGAAAATAAATCCACACATTCATTCACACAGAACATACCTTAGTACTTCTTCAGAACAATATCTCCTCTGAATATCTGATGTGAGACGCAGCCGTATTGTTTCCTGAAGAGTTTCAAGAGTCTGAATGTTAAATGTAAAACTCAGATCTGATAAACTCCATCAGCTGCTCATTTAATCATCTCTGATTTATTAACACTGATTTCCATCAGCAGAACATTAGTGACTTTAACAGACGAACTGAAGCTGTTCAGAACAACAACAGATCAACACTTACTCAATACTCAATATCTACTGTTCACAAACACATCATAGTATACATTAAAGCAGAAGTTGCTAGAAGTTCAGTCATTCACACAAAATGTAAAATCACATTATTATTTGTGAGTTGATAATGAATGACATTCAGTGAATTAAACTGAGAGAATATCACTTGTTTAAAATAGAAATGAAGGCATTGTAAATAAATCTGTATGAGTGTGTGTTTTCTATTCCTCCTAACACACAGAATATGATCTGCAGTTTTCATCTTTGTCCACTAGATGTCAGAAGTAGATTTGAGGTGAAACTCAAAGGCCTTTAGTTTCAGGATCAGAGACAGTGAAGAGAAATCAGAGAATCTGATCTGAAGCTCAATGAGGATCATCATGTGTCCAGTGCTGGAGAGAGAACTGAGAAAATATACTCATCTCAGCCCAGCGAGAGGACATGAGCTTTCAGAGACAGAGGAGAGGAGATCTCAGAGAGAATGGACAGAGTGGTTTCTGTTCCTGACAGATTGGTAGAGGAATAAAGTTTTGGTTATGTGAATTAAAATTTGTAAATGAAACAATCGTATAGGCCTACATTATTTTATCTACTGAATTATAATTAGTAAATGAAACTAAAAATTATTTATGTGCATTATTTTTGTAAAGTTATAACTTGTAAATGTAATAAAGAAATTTATCTGTACATTTATTTTTTGTCATGTCAATTAATTTGTAAATGATACAAAATACATTGTTCCATACATTTGTACAACTATTTGCATGATAAGGTATGTTTTCTATAGACTGTTCTTGAGCTGAGCAGGATCTGGATGAGCTGGACTATAGATAGATAGATAGATAGATAGATAGATAGATAGATAGATAGATAGATAGCAACACAACAACCTAAAAAAGCTAAAAACACAGAAGCATCAGTAAAAACATAAATATCATTAATATGATGGGGGCCGGCCCTGCTAGAGTGGTCTTCAATAGCCATAAATATATAGATGAAAGTGTAATGTGGCACTCATGAGAGATGCCGAAGATAATCTCCTCAGTTTTCTGTGTATTGAGGATGAGGGCGTTTAGATCACACCACTTTACCAGATTATTCACTGTTTCCACATAGAGATCGGCCCCTCTCCTTCATCAGAGCTACCAGTGCAGTCTCATCGGAAAATCTGATGATCTGGTGTCTGGGTGCAGAGGTGAGACAGCCGCTGGTATAGAGCGTGAAGAGCAAAGGAGAGCGAACACATCCTTACAGCTGGATGTGATCATGGGGGAATAGGTGTTATTGACCCTGACCAGCTGTTGCCCGTTAGTGAGTAAAGAACAGAACCAGTGAATGAGAGATGGGTTCGTACCCATTTGAGCCATTTTGGATAACAATATGTCCGGTTTTATTGTATTGAATGCAGAGAAGTCAATACCCTGGCATATGGCTTTATTTTCGGAGCGTCCAGGTGTTTTGAGACCGGATGCATGAGAGTGCCACCATCCTCCGTGATGCGCTGTTGCCTGTATGCGAAGTGGAACGGATCCAGTGTGTCCTGTACAGACTGAGAGAGTACAGAGGATACCAGAGACGCTGCCGGCGGGACATCATCTGGGATCAGTGCATGTTTCCACTGTCCACCAACAGGTTTGCAGGGCGGATTCTCAGAAAGAGGAGGAATAAATGAAATTAACTCACATCTTCAAAAATCAAACCATAAAATATTGTAACATGCAAAACCGTTTTGCGCTAAACTCTGCAGGACAGCAGCCATCCGGGACCAATGTGTCCTATCCCTGATCTATGAGACAAATATATTTGTTTAAATTTTAAATTAAATTTTTTTTTATATTTTGTGTTTCTATTATATACTGTTCATATTTTATAATATCAAAAATCTAATATCCATGTGTAAAAAGTCAGTTCCCTTTCAAGGGAACTCGCGTTGCGTCGAGAATGACGCTATGGGGAACGCTTTGCGTGATGACGTCTTGAAGCACATGTAAAATCAGTCCAATGGTGTGGCGGAACGTCAGAGGCGGGTGACGTCACGTACCAGGAAGCTATAAAAGCCGGCCTGAAACAGAAAACGAAAGCTTTCTGAGTCTTCAGTCGCGCTCTGTGTTGAAATCTGTCCTTGTTATTTGGTGTTGTCTGTCTATATATATATATATTCAGTATGGCGAGCAAGCAGCAGTTTAGAGTGTGTGTTCATCCTTGCCCGCGTTATATAACGGGAGGTGATACTCACACTCTTTGTGTTGTTTGTTTGGGAGAGGAGCATGCCCAGTCAGCACTCGAGGGTGGTGACTGTGTGCATTGCTGTGCGCTTCCATTGCGTACGCTCCGATCCCGCTTGGCTCGGTTCAATCCCGACCACGCTCCCCAGGGCTCGGGTCCCGCCGCTGCCGAGGCACGGCGTCGATCTCAGACCTGGGGTTCACAGATGGATTTATCAGTGGATGTTGAGACGGGCTCTGCCTTATCTCAGCATCCGTCTGATAGATCCAGTGCCTCTTATCAGGGTGTGGAAGCACGTGCTGCGGTTTCTTCCCCCCCGATAGAGGTACCAGTACTGCAACTATCCAGCTCTGAGGAGTTGGATGTTGTGAGTATTGAAGCTGAGTCTGAGGATTCGCCACCTCAGTCTCATGCGTTTGAGGAACTGCTCGATGTCATTACTAGAGCTGTTGACAGACTGTCTATTGAGTGGCCAGAAGATAGGCAGGACGTTCGTTCGAAAAGTAAGCTCGACGAACGCTTCCTGCCATCTCGTGCGCAGCCCCAGCGCAGGAGCCTGCCGTTTTTCCCCGATCTCCACACCGAGGTGTGGAGATCGTGGGCGAAACCAGTGTCTCACAGAGTTTATACACCACAAACATCTCACTACTCCTCAATATCTAAATATAAAGAGTATGGTTATGGGGAGATGCCGAAGGTGGAAGAGACGCTTGCGGGCTATCTCTCTCCAGCAACGGCATCTTCTCTGAAAGCTCCTACACTTCCCTCTAAGCCAGTTAAAGTAACATCTTCCCTGGTTCATAAGTCGTATGCAGCCGCTGGTCAAGCTGCAGCGTGTCTGCATACGATGTCCATTTTACAAGCCTATCAGGCTGAATTATTGGGGGATTTGGAGGAGGGCGGGGGAATTGGTCCTGACACTGTGGCCGAACTTCGCAGAGCCACAGATTTGTCTCTCAGGGCCACCAAGGAGACCGCTAAATCTATCGGGCGGTCTATGGCAGCCCTGGTGGCCACTGAGAGGCATCTGTGGCTCAATCTAAGTGATATCAAGGATAAAGAAAAGCATGTTCTCTTAGATGCTCCGGTCTCCACTGTTGGTTTGTTTGGTGATGCAGTTAGTGTTGCGGTAGCAAAATCACAAGAAGCCGCTAAGCAAGCTGCTGCTCTCCAGAAACTTCTCCCCCGCCGTTCTTTCTATGAGGCTGCTGAGCGGGAGCAGCCTCACTCCTCTAAAAAGAGCGCTGAGCACCGTGCCACTCAGAAACAGAGCGTGTCCTCCCGTGCTCCCCCACAAAAATCTCGGGGACACGGAGGGCGCGCTCAAACCCAGCAGTCCTCGAGGGGTAAAGCGGATCTGCGGACCGTTATTACCGCCAAGAAGGCTGCTGGGAAGAAATCCTGACGTCCGAGGGCTCAGGACTAATGAGGGTAGTCCCCCCCGAAGCAGAGCGGTTAACACCTCTTTTTACGGTGCCCGTCTCTCTTCGGTACCCTCAGGGGACCGTTCTGCTAACCCTGCCGCCTCCGGTGTTACAGGGCGCAGCGGTCTCCGGCGAGCACATATCTCAAGGACCACCCGGAAACGTAGTGGCCTCGGGATGCCCGCCCCCTCCGAGGAGGGTGTTAGAGCAGTCTGTTCGATCGTTCCCTGCCGGTGCGCCGTTACAGGGCGACGAATTGACTGCTCAACAACAACAAAATCCAGAAACCAGTCTCGAGAGGCTGGTACCTCTAGTAGAATCTTTGACAGCGTGGAAGCTACTGTCAAATGTTTCTTGTTGGGTCCTGCAGACCGTGGAAAAAGGGTATCAGATACAATTCAAAAAACGCCCACCTCGGTTTATGGGGGTCCTGCCCACAGTGGTGGGCCCCGAGCAGGTTCTGGTCATGGAACAGGAAGTGAACACTCTGTTAGAGAAAGGGGCCATAGAATATGTACCTCCCTCCGACAGGGAAACCGGGTTTTACAGCCGGTACTTCATTGTTCCGAAAAAGGACGGGGGATTGCGTCCCATTTTAGATCTTCGAGTTCTGAACGATTCAGTCATGCAGCTCAAGTTCAAAATGTTAACATTGAGACAGATCGTGCCACAGATCAGGTCCGAGGACTGGTTTGTCACGATAGATCTCAAGGACGCATATTTCCATATTTCCATCCGTCCGTGTCATTGGAAGTTCCTGAGGTTTGCTTTCGGGGGCAAAGCATACCAATATCGTGTTCTTCCATTCGGCCTAGCTTTATCACCCCGCACTTTCACCAAATGCATGGATGCAGCTCTGGCGCCGCTGCGCCTCCAGGGTATTCGCATCATGAACTACATCGACGATTGGTTGATTTTAGCTCAGTCGCATCAGTTGGCGGTTCAACATCAAGATGTTGTTCTCGCCCACATGAAAGAGCTGGGGTTACGGCTGAACGCCAAGAAGAGTGTGCTTTCTCCACTCCAGAGGACCACTTTTTTAGGCGTGGTTTGGGACTCAGTGTCGATGCAGGCGCGCCTGTCACCGCCACGTATAGAGTCCATCCTTGCAGCTGTGAAAAGTGTAAAGCTAGGCCAGCTACTCACTGTCAAACAGTTCCAGAGGCTGTTGGGTCTCATGGCAGCAGCTTCCAACGTGATACCTTTTGGACTGCTGCACATGAGGCCCCTGCAGTGGTGGCTCAGGACCAGGGGGTTTTCCCCGAGGGGCAACCCATTTCGCACAATCAAGGTCACGCGGCGATGCTTACGTGCCCTGGTTATGTGGAAGAAACCTTGGTTCCTGTCCCAGGGCCCAGTGTTGGGAGCTCCTTGTCGTCGCAAACTGCTAACGACGGATGCTTCCCTCACGGGTTGGGGAGCGATCCTGGAGGGTCGCTCATCTCAAGGTCTGTGGGAAGACCATCATCATTCCTGGCATATCAATCGCCTAGAGATGTTAGCTGTCTTCCGGGCTCTGAGGAGCTTTATCACAGATCTCAGGGGACACCATGTGTTAGTACACACGGACAACACGTCGGTAGTCGCCTATATCAACCACCAAGGGGGTTTGCGCTCGTGCCCGTTATCCAACTTGGCACGCCATATCCTCTTGTGGTCCCAGGGGAAGTTACTGTCACTCAGGGCAGCTTACATCCCCGGGGTCCAGAATATTGGAGCAGACACTCTGTCGAGACAGGGGCCGAGGCCCGGGGAATGGAGGCTCCACCCCGAGGTGGTGGAGCTAATATGGAGGGAGTTTGGCCAAGCTCAAGTGGATCTGTTTGCGTCTCGAGAGACGTCTCACTGTCCACTTTGGTTCTCCCTCACGCATCCAGCTCCTCTGGGACTGGATGCTATGGTGCAGACGTGGCCGAGGCTACGTCTGTACGCTTTTCCCCCAGTTGCTCTGCTCCCGGGAGTTCTGGAGAGAGTTCGCAGGGACCGGGTTTGCCTGCTTCTTATAGCCCCGCGCTGGCCGGGCAGAGTATGGTTTCCCGATCTTGTGTCGCTCCTCGACGGGCCTCCTCTGGAGCTACCCGTCAGGAGGGACCTTCTGTCCCAGGCGGAGGGCTCGATATTTCACCCCCGCCCAGAACTGTGGAACCTGTGGGCTTGGCCTCTGAGGGGGCCCAGCTCATAGAGTCAGGTCTCTCAACTGAGGTTGTGGAGACCATTCTACAGTCCAGAGCTCCCTCCACGAGGAAACTTTATGCCCTGAAGTGGAGAGTCTTCACTTCTTGGTGTAGTGACCGTCGGTTGGATCCAGTCAACTGCCCAATTGGTACAGTTCTGGAGTTCCTGCAGGACCGGTTCACTGCAGGTCTGACCCCGTCCACTTTAAAGGTTTATGTGGCGGCCATAGGTGCTTACCACATTCCTTTGGGTGGAATGTCTGTGGGGAAGGACCCTCTGGTATCTCGTTTCCTTCGTGGCACCTGGAGGCTGAGGCCTGCAGTTCGCTCTAGGGTGCCACCATGGGACTTGTCCATTGCACTTCAAGGCCTGTCCCTGGCCCCCTTTGAGCCCATTGAGGAGGTTCCTGAGAAGTTTCTAACTTTGAAAGCTCTTTTTCTTCTGGCTATCTCTTCTCTCAAGAGAATTGGGGATCTTCAAGCATTGTCGGTTGCTCCGTCATGCTTAGAGTTTGCTCCGGGTATGGTGAAAGCTTTTCTACATCCCAGACCGGGTTATATCCCCAAGGTCCCCACTAATGTGGCCAGACCTATTGTTCTGCAGGCCTTTTGTCCTCCTCCTTTTCAGAATGCGGACCAGGAGGCTAATAATTTGCTTTGCCCAGTTCGGGCGTTAGACGCCTATGTCCACAGAGCTGCCCTGTGGCGTAAAAGTGATCAGTTATTTGTATGCTTTGGCTCCCCTAACAAGGGAGGTCCGGTGTCTAAGCAAAGAATGAGCAAGTGGGTGGTCGAGGCTATCTCACTTGCTTATGAGGCGGCTGGGCAGCCTTCTCCTTTGGCTGTCCGGTCGCACTCTACGAGGAGTATGGCGGCCTCTAAGGCCCTTATATCAGGAGTTTCGTTACAGGACGTCTGTGATGCGGCAGGCTGGTCCTCACCGCACACTTTCGTCAGGTTCTACTCTCTGGATCTAGACTCTGCTCCAGGGTCTCATGTTTTGTCTTCCTAGTGCTGCTCACCAGATTTCACACGGGACAGACACTTGTAGCTATGGAGGCGTTGGTATAGACGTTCCCCATAGCGTCATTCTCGACGCAACGCGAGTTCCCTTGAAAGGGAACGCCTCGGTTACGACTGTAACCTCGGTTCCCTGAAGAGGGAACGAGCGTTGCGTCGCCCTGCCATATCTCCTTCATGCCTGTCAGCCCGACTTCAGACTATACGAAGCTTTCGTTTTCTGTTTCAGGCCGGCTTTTATAGCTTCCTGGTACGTGACGTCACCCGCCTCTGACGTTCCGCCACACCATTGGACTGATTTTACATGTGCTTCAAGACGTCATCACGCAAAGCGTTCCCCATAGCGTCATTCTCGACGCAACGCTCGTTCCCTCTTCAGGGAACCGAGGTTACAGTCGTAACCGAGGCGTTTTTCATACAATATTTGCCTCTGAGATGAAGTGGAGTCGAATAACAATCTAAAGTACTTCACATTTATACTTTAATCCTGAGTAAATGAGTGTCGGTACATTCCTCCACTGGTTATTTGGGAAATGAAACTAACACAATGTATTGTCACATTAACAAACTGTTGCTAGCTGTGTCCCAGGAGTTGTTCAGTGTGTATAAAGAGCCCTCATGTGTCATTGTCTCTAGTATTGATTGTGTATCCGCTGTTGGAGAGTCTGTGTGGTTCAGGGTTCAGATAAACCACACTTGTGGAAGATGGCGCCGCACTATGGCGACTCGGTTTTGCTCTCTGTTTGTTTGGTCTATTTGTTGTTTTGTTTGTTTATGAAATCTTGCGACGGTCTCATTCAATATGACAGAGCCGAACTCATCCACATTCGGGACAACTTGCCGGTTTCACAGTCATTTGTGCCGGATCCATTCTCTGGTTTCCCTTGGAAACACCCAAAACACCGGCTGAGGAAGAGAGGTAAGCGTGGAGGAGCATTGGTTCGGCTAAGATACCGGGGGCACAGGCTTGCCCTCCCGAGCCTCACTCTCTCCAACGTTCGCTCGTTATCAAACAAGAAGGACGAACTTACTGCCCTCATTCTTTTCCAACGGGATCTAAGAGACTGCTCTGCCATTTGCCTGACAGAAACTTGGTTGCACGAGTATATCCCTGACTCTGCGTTACAACTGGATGGCTTCACCTTTCATCGGGCAGATCGCACCAGCGAATCCCTTAAGCAGCGTGGTGGCGGTGTTTGTATTTATATTAACCGAAACTGGTGTGTGTATACCAAAACTCTATCACACAACTGTTCGCCGGACTTGGAATATCTCACAGTTAAATGCATCCCCTTTTACTCACCGAGAGAAATCTCCTCCGTCATACTATGTGTTGTTTACATTCCACCGAGCGCTGCGATGACGTCAGCGACACAGGAACTGGCTGATCACATCTTCGCCATGGAAAACTCCAACCCGGATTCTGTAATCCTGTTGCTGGGTGACTTTAACCATGTATCTATGAAGAAAGCTCTTCCAAGATACAAGCCTCAGATTCATACTCCTACCAGGCTGGATAAAACTTTGGACCAGTGTTACTCTTCCATTCCAGAAGCATATCAAGCTCTAATCAGAGCCCCGATTGGTGAGTCTGATCACAACACTGTATTACTTGTCCCTAAATACCGCCAGAAACTAAAAACAACTAAACCAGTGAAAAAGAGGGTCAGGTGGTACTCTCCTCCGGCCATAGACATGTTACAAGACTGTTTTGATGTCACAGACTGGAGTGTTTTTGTGCATGATGATATTGACACTTTCACTGATACTGTAATGTCTTATATAAACTTTTGTGAGTCTGTGTGTATTCCCATCAAAACTGTCATCAGTTACAGTAACAACAAGCCTTGGCTTAACAAGGATGTAAGGCGTTTATGTAGGGAAAAAAACGCTGCATTCAGATGTGATGATAAAGCACTATACAGACTCCTCAAATACCAACTCAAAAAGGCTATTAAAACAGCTAAAGCCATTTACAGAGTGAAACTTGAAAATAAGCTCCAAGTCCATGACATTAAGGGTGTCTGGCAGGGTCTGCAGACAATTACCAACTATAAGATCAAGCATCACGTCTCAGACTGCGACCCCTCCCTCCCTGAGAAGCTAAATGATTTTTACTGCAGATTTGAGCCCAGAGTAACCCAGATTAATTCTCTGAGCCTTCCTCTAACGGGTATGGTCGATCACCCCTCCCCCCCCTTTACAATCTCAGAGCACGATGTTAGGAGGCTGCTGCACCATCAAAATATCAGGAAAGCTGCGGGCCTGATGGTATAACACCAGCTACGCTGAGGAACTGCGCAGACCAGCTTACTCCAATATTCACTTACATCTTTAACTGGTCTCTCTCCTCCTCAACTGTACCTATCTGTTTTAAATCAGCTATGGTTATTCCAGTGCCTAAGAAGAATAACATCACCTGCCTAAATGACTACAGGTCAATTGCGCTCACATCGACTGTAATGAAGGTATTTGAGCGCTTGGTCTGCAGAAAACTAGCACATATCACACTGGACTGTCATCAGTTTGCCTATAGGGCAAATAGGGGTGTAGATGACGCAGTGTCATTGAGCGTTCATTTTATTCTCCAACATCTTGAGTCAAAAAATACATATGCTCGCATCCTGTTCCTTGATTTTTGTTCAGCCTTCAACACCATTATCCCTATCAGGCTGTATAATTCTCTTTTAGCGATGGGTGTTGATGTTGTTCTCTGTCAATGGATTTTGAACTTTTTATCCTGTAGGAAACAATTTGTTAAAATTAATAATCATGTGTCATCAACGAGGACTCTTAATACCGGCTCCCCACAAGGGTGTGTCCTGTCCCCGTTTTTATTTTCACTTTACACTAATAATTGCACATCCAATCAAACATCAGTCAAACTGTTAAAATTTGCAGACGATACCACCATATTAGGCCTTATCTCTGATGGTGATGAGACTGACTATCGGGCAGAGGTTGAGCGGCTGGTGAAGTGGTGCGAGGCCAATAACTTAATCCTCAATACAACTAAAACAAAAGAAATGATTGTAGATTTTAGAAGGAAGACTGTTCAACACCTTTCCCTCTCCATCAATGATCAGGTTGTTGAGAGGGTTCCGTCCTTCCGTTTCTTGGGCACCACCATTCACCAGTCGCTCTCATGGGACCTGAACATCAGTCTCATTGTAAACAAAGCCCATCAGAGACTTTATTTCCTCCGTCAGTTACGGAAATTCGGGGTCAGCCAGAAATGCATGACTCACTTCTACCGAGCCGCCATAGAAGGCGTGCTAACATTCTCTATCCTGTCCTGGTATGGTAATGCAACCAGTCAAGGCAAGCAACAGCTTGAGAAAGTAGTGAGCAGAGCATCTAAGATCATAGGCTGTAGTATGCCCTCCATAGCTTCACATTTCAACACTAGAATCATTAAGAAGGCAAGAAACATCACCATTGACTCCTCCCACCCAGCAAATTATTTATTTAATATTTTGCCATCAGGCAAGAGGTATAGAAGCATTACCAGTAGAACATCACGCTTCAGAGACAGTACCTATCCTCAGGCCATACGTCACCTAAACATGGTCTGAGGCTAGGATACCGAATGCTTTTATATCAGTTTACTCCCAGAATGTTTTATATGAGGTTCTGTTTTCAAGCACCCTTCATCTGGTCATTCTGCTAACTCATCTCATGTGCAATATGAGGCTTTTATGTCCGTGTATTTGTTGTTGTTGTGAAGTATGTGTGGAACATGTTGTAATGTCAGTGTATTATGTCAATTAAGCTGTATGTGAGCATACCAAGACAAATTCCTATCAACTTAGTTGAAATGGCTTAATAAATTTGAATTGGATTGATTGAATTGAATTGACTTGTGTTCTCACTACACTCGCCTCTGGTGGA
>NW_028155925.1:580200-622700 GCF_963993115.1 Abramis brama | reverse complement strand
ACTGGTTTCCCCATTATGATGATAATACGCAGATTCCTGACGCAGACTCACACATAAACTCACATTTCTATATTTGTCATTTGTCATCATCATTGATTATTGTGAATATTGTAGAGTTAATCTGAGATGCTGTAATAACACTGAGCTCATGCAGATGTTGATCAGGAGTTGATCTGATGTCTCGTGATATGATGTTATATCGCTTTAATGAAACTCTGTCTGTGTGATTGAACAGATTCAAATGAAGAGGAGAAAGAAAATCAGCAGAAATCACAGATCAGCAGAAAACAAGAAGACTGAGAGAAAAATGGAGGACAGAAATGAGACACAAACCAGTGAATCTCCAGAGGAAAGAGGAGAGAGACTTGATAGATGTGACAGTATGGAGAAACTAAAGCCACACTGTGAGTGTTTGATCATTATTGAACTTTAATTCTTCAACACATTTTAGTTTTACTGTCAGATTTACTGTTGTTTTCTCTCCTGTTATAAAGTGTCACATTCAGACAAATTCATCAGACTGACTTTCAGCAGTTATTAAACATTTACAGATTGTGTTTAATTGACAGAAAAGTTATTGATTAAGAACATATTAAATGTATAAATTCAAAGCAATGTAAATAATTATAATCTAATATGTATATTTCTAGTCTAATGATCCAGGCGAGCCTGTAAAGTTTGATTCTGATGTCAAAACTGAAGAAAGATTCTCATCAAACCCTTCATCTTCTTCATCATCATCATCATCATCAGTGACATCCATCAACAGCTGAAGACCTGAACATCTTCATCATCATCTTCATCATCACTGATCTTCATCTGTTCACTCCTGTCTTCTGGAATCTTCTACACACTCTTCTGAACACAAACACACTCATCAAGATCTTCTTTCTCAGTCTGAACTCTCATTGTTCTCCATCAGTAATCTATAGTATTGATCTACTGTAAATATCTCTCTCTCTCACTCACACACACACACACACTCACACACACACACACACACACAGGACTTATGGTGCGTTCAAGTCCTCCTGGGAAGTTCGTACGTACGAGGTGGGAAGTCGTGCTTATAACGGCATGTGCGTTCAAGTCACTTTCGTCGAAGCAAGATGGCGGAGTACTTTCTCTTAATTAATTACACAGAAATACAATAAGGTTCTTAAACTCTTGTTCTAGAAAATGAAGAACAAAGAAATGTGCATCAGGTGTACTTTGTATTTTTATGTTTTTAATTAATTTATGAAGCCACTGCCAACTCATCGTTACATGTTGCATTGTTATATTATAATACTATTATATTCTGTGTTAGCGATTAGCTAACTGCGCTGTTAATAGAAAAGCCTGACAATATCACAGCTAAATACCTTTACGTATTGTGTATTCCGCCATGTTAATCACTGACACGCCCCCAACTCGTAAAGATCGGGGCTTAGAGAAAATCCCGAGCTCCCCACTGGTATTTACGACATTGTGGTGCGTTCAACTCTTAAATACGATCTATACGAGATGTCTTGAACGCACCATTAAACTGGGATTTTCTGACTTACTCTCAGACACCCGTTAGTTTTCATGTATATAATCATTTATTTACACTATATTTATTTTTATATATTGTTCATATTTTTAATAATTGCTACAAGCAAGTAATATTCACCTCATATTAAAGGCAACTTTATATTTGATAGTGTTTGGATGTTGTCTTTAATGCATATTGTAAAGAGTTCTGATGCTGGACTGACTCGAGCCAATCACCTGAGCTGGAAATGTCACATGACCGACTCTAGAGCTGCAGGGAGATGACATCATGTCACCACTGATTGGCCAATGAATCAACACATCATCATCAATATACTGTAATCTGAACAATACTGTATAACACTGTAAGATAATATACTGTAATCATCTTTAATGTGTTCATTGTTTCTGCCTAAATGAATATGTGCCGTTAACCACTGTAACTCATGATTGTATTATCTGTGTATTTCTGATGTATATGACGTTACTTTGTCACAGTATGTATAAGCACTATACAAATAAACATAAAAGTGAAAATAAAACTAAACGCGTGAAATAAACCGGCTCCAGATTGCCCTTTGACCCTGTCCTGCAGTCTCGTGTCTCCCTCTACAGGAGATCATCAGAATCACAGCAGAGTTAAAGAAGCTACAGATGAAAATGTGTTTTACAGCAACAAATGAAAACACTTACAGATTTCAGTTCATCAGGGAATATGAAAATCAACAAGTTGTAATTTGAAGGGAATCATTATTGAAGTCAAACACAAAGATGTCAAATGTGCGTCACTATAAAATATGACTTCTGCTGTTTTGATATTATTCTGAAGGTTTGAATGGTTTGATCAGAATCAAGATCTCTTTAGTTCCAGTGAATTCTGTGACGCTTCCAGCTTTAATATCATAAAGCAGCCTGTGATTATGATGATGAGTTTATGACAGAATCACTTTTATTCTCCGCTTTCTCCATCATGTGCTTCATCTGTCGTTTCACACAGAAGATCTCTCTGTTTCTCTTTCTGATAGAGTTAGAAACAGGGAATAATTGATGTTCTTCCCAGAGACTGTGTTTCTGGATTCTTCTGTTAGCAGAAGCTGATGATGATGTTTCATATCAGGCAAATCTCCATCAGCTCCTGATTCAACAATATGACAAACTCAGATCACTCATACATGCATTACAATCATGAGTCTCAGTATAATGTGTTTTCCTCATTTAAAAGCTCCTGAAAGATGTCATTTCTCTAGAAGATGAAAATAAATCAACACATTCATTCACACAGAACATACCTTAGTACTTCTTCAGAACAATATCTCCTCTGAATATCTGATGTGAGACGCAGCCGTATTGTTTCCTGAAGAGTTTCAAGAGTCTGAATGTTAAATGTAAAACTCAGATCTGATAAACTCCATCAGCTGCTCATTTAATCATCTCTGATTTATTAACACTGATTTCCATCAGCAGAACATTAGTGACTTTAACAGACGAACTGAAGCTGTTCAGAACAACAACAGATCAACACTTACTCAATACTCAATATCTACTGTTCACAAACACATCATAGTATACATTAAAGCAGAAGTTGCTAGAAGTTCAGTCATTCACACAAAATGTAAAATCACATTATTATTTGTGAGTTGATAATGAATGGCATTCAGTGAATTAAACTGAGAGAATGTCACTTGTTTAAAATAGAAATGAAGGCATTGTAAATAAATCTGTATGAGTGTGTGTTTTCTATTCCTCCTAACACACAGAATATGATCTGCAGTTTTCATCTTTGTCCACTAGATGTCAGAAGTAGATTTGAGGTGAAACTCAAAGGCCTTTAGTTTCAGGATCAGAGACAGTGAAGAGAAATCAGAGAATCTGATCTGAAGCTCAATGAGGATCATCATGTGTCTCATATGAAGCAGAAAGAGACTCTCATCTGATCAGATTATATTACAGGATCAGAGACAGTGAAGAGAAATCAGAGAATCTGTCCGGTTTGCTCTTTCTCTCCTCCTGAGTCTCTCTCTTCTCTCGACCGCATCTCAGACCAGCGAGAGGACACGAGGGTTCAGAGACAGAGGAGAGGAGATCGCAGGAGAGAATATATTATTTTTATCTACTGAATTAGAATTTGTAAATGAAATTGTGCATTATTTTTGTAAAGTTATAACTTGTAAATGTAATAAATAAATTATTCTGTACATTTATTTTTGTCATGTCAATTAATTTGCAAATAATAGAAAATACATTGTTCCATACATTTTTACAACTATTTGCATGATAAGTTGTGTTTTGTGTTGACTGTAATTGAGCTGGGCAGATCTGATGAGCTGCACTATAGAGACGCTGGTAAAGCCTCTGCCGGCGGGACGTCAGCAGATAGCAAAGACAGAGCACAGAACCTTGTCCTGCCCAAACTTATCTCCTTGTTTCCTTGTTTGACTTCAACTCATCCCCCCTCTCCCTCCTCAAGGCACTGAAAGTTCATTAAGAATGTCTATATAACACATATGATGTATCTTGTGAATATGTTGTTTTTTTCCTTTCCATGTTTGGTATCATTTTTAAGTGTCTCAGTGCGATTGGTAAAATGGTCTTAATTTCATTGCAGTCATTGGTTTAATGAGAAAGATTGAGAACTCTGGGTGATGTCTCTTCCAAATATCTCCCGAAACCGGGTGCTACCCCCTGGGGTACATGGATTGACTCAAACAACTCTAAACAATATTTGTATAACCCTTTTTTCTCCTCTGGGTATTTAAGGATGGGTAACAGAGCAATCTTCCCCCATACAGTGATGTTCCAGTGTTCTCCTGTTGGAATATTACGTTGTCTTGGAACATTGGCTTGACGTTGTATTTTGGTTAGTTAATACCACAACCTAAAACCAACAAAATATCAACGTCTAATGATGTTAGAATTTGACGTTGCGTGGACGTTACCATTATGACGTCATAGAGACGTTGGATTTTGGTAACTTTACAACACAACCTAAAAACAACAAAATATCAGCTTCAGCTGACGTTGGTATTGGACGTTGAGGTGATATTGGATTTTAGTCATCCGACGTCGCAACCAAAATTCAACCGGATATCAACGTCATATGATGTTGTGTGCCTGCTGGGAATATTCTTACCAGAGACTGGATTCATCTGATGATGATGATGATGATGATGAAATATCCATAATGTCCTATCTGGAGAATATTCATATATGTATATATATATATACAGGTCCTTCTCAATAAATTAGCATATTGTGATAAAGTTCATTATTTTCCATAATGTAATGATAAAAATTAAACTTTCATATATTTTAGATTCATTGCACACCAACTGAAATATTTCAGGTCTTTTATTGTTTTAATACTGATGATTTTGGCATACAGCTCATGAAAACCCAAAATTCCTATCTCAATAAATTAGCATATTTCATCCGACCAATAAAAGAAAAGTGTTTTTAATACAAAAAAAGTCAACCTTCAAATAATTATGTTCAGTTATGCACTCAATACTTGGTCGGGAATCCTTTTGCAGAAATGACTGCTTCAATGCGGCGTGGCATGGAGGCAATCAGCCTGTGGCACTGCTGAGGTGTTATGGAGGCCCGGGATGCTTCGATAGCGGCCTTAAGCTCATCCAGAGTGTTGGGTCTTGCGTCTCTCAACTTTCTCTTCACAATATCCCACAGATTCTCTATGGGGTTCAGGTCAGGAGAGTTGGCAGGCCAATTGAGCACAGTAATACCATGGTCAGTAAACCATTTACCAGTGGTTTTGGCACTGTGAGCAGGTGCCAGGTCGTGCTGAAAAATGAAATCTTCATCTCCATAAAGCTTTTCAGCAGATGGAAGCATGAAGTGCTCCAAAATCTCCTGATAGCTAGCTGCATTGACCCTGCCCTTGATAAAACACAGTGGACCAACACCAGCAGCTGACATGGCACCCCAGACCATCACTGACTGTGGGTACTTGACACTGGACTTCAGGCATTTTGGCATTTCCTTCTCCCCAGTCTTCCTCCAGACTCTGGCACCTTGATTTCCGAATGACATGCAAAATTTGTCCAAAAGTCCAGTGCTGCTTCTCTGTAGCCCAGGTCAGGCGCTTCTGCCGCTGTTTCTGGTTCAAAAGTGACTTGACCTGGGGAATGCGGCACCTGTAGCCCATTTCCTGCACACGCCTGTGCACGGTGGCTCTGGATGTTTCTACTCCAGACTCAGTCCACTGCTTCCGCAGGTCCCCCAAGGTCTGGAATCGGTCCTTCTCCACAATCTTCCTCAGGGTCCGGTCACCTCTTCTCGTTGTGCAGCGTTTTTTGCCACACTTTTTCCTTCCCACAGACTTCCCACTGAGGTGCCTTGATACAGCACTCTGGGAACAGCCTATTCGTTCAGAAATTTCTTTCTGTGTCTTACCCTCTTGCTTGAGGGTGTCAATGATGGCCTTCTGGTCAGCAGTCTTACCCATGATTGCGGTTTTGAGTAATGAACCAGGCTGGGAGTTTTTAAAAGCCTCAGGAATCTTTTGCAGGTGTTTAGAGTTAATTAGTTGATTCAGATGATTAGGTTAATAGCTCGTTTAGAGAACCTTTTCATGATATGCTAATTTATTGAGATTCTTGGACCAATTGCACAACATAACAGCAGCAAATCAAATCGATCATATGCCATACATTGTTGTCTGGGGCAATGTGTCTTTCCACCGCTCTGCTCTGGTTCAGAACTGGTTTCAGCAACATCCACATTTCACCGTCCTATATCTTCCACCATACTCTACATTCCTCAACCCTATAGAAGAGTTTTTCTCGGCATGGCGGTGGAAGGTATATGATCTCCGTCTCCAGGCTGAGGTACCCCTCAACCAAGCCATGGAGGAGGCCTGTGACCAAATGGAGGTAGCAGCAATGCAAGGATGGATTCGTCATTCAAGACGTTTCTTTCCAAGGCGTCTTGCTAATGACAACATTGCCTGCGATTGTCTGCCTCTCTGGCCAGATCCAGCTACAGTAAACTTACAGTACAATACGTAAAGTGACATTTTATTACAGTATTATGAATCTCCATGTCAACATTTTGGGTGTGTTGAGAAATGAGTTTCTTCAGTCTGCAACATTGGTCTTGTGTAGTGTTTGGTGAATTTACATTATATTTGTACTTTGTTGATGGTAGCCTACTCATAGGGAAGTAGAAGTGCTAAAAGTGTTTTAGGTTTCTCACAGCAGAGTGTAACTCAAATCAAATCAAATCAAATCAAACTTTATTTCTATAGCACTTTACAGCAGCCACCAGGTGTCCAAAGTGCTTCACATAGTGCAAATATCGCAACATCCAACACAACACAACATTCAAAGAAAAAAGAAAAATATTAAAAGAAAACATGAAGCATAAATGTTACACAGCTACTGCATATCAAAAGCCTTTTTAAACAAATAAGTTTTAAGTTTTGCTTTAAAAAGGACAACATCTGTTATAGTACGCATGTCAGGTGGGAGCTTGTTCCAAAGTTTAGGGCCAGCTACAGCAAAGGCCCTATCGCCCCACTTTGTATACCTCGACTTAGGAACCTGTAAAATTCGTTGATCCCAAGACCGCAGCCGCCGATTTTGTCCACCCAAAGTTAAAAGCTCAGATAAGTACTCGGGGGCTAACCCATTCAGAGCTTTAAAAACAAACAATAAAATCTTAAAATCAATTCTAAAACGCACTGGAAGCCAGTGCAGAGTAAATAAGACTGGAGTAATATGTGCTCTTCTAGGTGTACTTGTTAAAAAGCGTGCAGCAGCATTTTGTACAAGTTGCAGGCGTGAAAGGGATGTTTGACTCAGACCGACATAAAGAGCATTGCAATAATCAAGCCTCGAACTAATAAAGGCATGCACCGCTTTTTCCAAATCGCAGCTGCTAAGAAAAGGCTTTACTTTACTCAACAGACGGAGTTGGAAAAAACCCATTTTTACCACATTGCTAATCTGTTTTTCAAATTTCATGCTGCAGTCGAAAGTCACGCCCAGATTTCTCACAGATTGCTTGGCGCATGAAGTCAAAGCTCCCAAACTTAAATTCGAATTTACTGATCCGAATTTTGTATTGAAGACAATACATTCAGTCTTGTCATCATTTAACGTAAGGAAATTTTGAGAAAGCCACTGCTTGATATGGTTAATGCAATTTTGCAAGCGGTTTAATGCGGTACTGTCATTTGATTTCATAGGGAGATAAATCTGCAGATCATCTGCATAACAGTGAAATGAAAAATTATGCTCATTTATTATAGCCCCTAGTGGCAACATATATAAAGAAAACAGTGTGGGGCCCAGAATTGAACCTTGAGGCACGCCACAATAAAGGGGAGCAGATGATGATGAGTAATCTCCTATGCTGACAGAGAAACTCCTATTTGTCAAATAGGAGGTGAACCATTTAAGTGCAGAGCCTTGAATGCCTACACAGTGCTCAAGACGTGCAAGAAGAATTGAATGGTCCACAGTGTCAAAAGCTGCCGTTAAGTCAAGAAGCACTAACACCATAGGGTTTCCTGAATCTACAGACAGTGCTATATCATTTTGAACCCTTAACAGTGCAGACTCAGTGCTATGACGTGTTCTAAAACCAGATTGAAATTTCTCAAAAATAAAATTCTGTTGTAAAAAAATCTTGTAATTGATTAAAAACAAGTTTTTCTAATACCTTCGACATAAAAGACAGATGTGAGACTGGTCTAAAATTCGACAAAACATTATGATCGAGATTAGGTTTTTTAATCAGGGGTCTGACCACGGCATGTTTGAACGCATCCGGGACAGAACCTGAACTAAGACAAAAATTAAAAAACGCAAGTAAACTCGGCCCAATAGTACTAAAAACCTCCTTGAGCATCCAGGCAGGAACAATATCTAAAATGCAATTTGTAGATTTCATGAGTTGTACTACCTGAGAAAGCAACAACAATGAGATAGGTTTAAATTCTCCTAAAACAGCTGAGTACAAAGGATCAGCAGGTACAACCACACTAAGATCGATACTGGCATTTTGCCTAACTGAAGCTACTTTATCAATAAAGTAAGATAAAAACTTCTCACACATACTGGTTGAAGCCTCTGTCAAAGCTAAATTACATGGATTTAAGACAGAGCTAATAGTGTTAAATAAGACCTTAGGTTTATGGCAGCTATTTTCTATGACAGATGAGAGATAGTCCATCTTTGCCACCTTTACTGCCCTTTGATACTCAACAAGACTATCCCTTAACATTCCCAAAGAAACCTGCAATTTATCCTTCTTCCATCTCCTTTCAGCTTGTCTACAATGTTGCCTTTTGGCTCTTGTGTCGTCGTTTAACCAAGGGTCCGGTTTAGCTTTAAAAGACTTAAACCGGTAAGGGGCAACAGAATCAAAGATTCTGGTAGTTGTAGAATAAAACACAGAAAGCATGTCATCTGAGGAAGATGGAAGAACCATATCATTATTAGCATAAAACTGAGAGCCCAAATACATTGAAACAAACTCTCCAGCTGAGGAAGATGTGAAATAGCGACGCTTAGAAACTATAGGTACAAATTTAGGAGGTTGTGGGACAGTAATCCCAAATTTGATGGGGAAATGATCCGAAAAGCCTGATTCAGATATTTCAGTGACTGAAACTGAAAGACCAACAGAAATAATAAGATCCAAAGTATGGCCAAGATTATGTGTTTGCCCATCTACACACTGATTGAGGCCAAAAGAGTTTAACAGATTTTTAAAATCATTAGCAAAAGAATTTAAAGGGCAGCAAACATGAATGTTGAAGTCCCCACAGATCAGAAGTTTATCAA
Organism: Abramis brama; assembly: GCF_963993115.1. Lineage (NCBI taxonomy): Eukaryota > Metazoa > Chordata > Actinopteri > Cypriniformes > Leuciscidae > Abramis > Abramis brama. Next base: position 613,377 of record NW_028155925.1, on the reverse strand, counting down.
ATTTTGGAACAACATCAGCTAAAAACTCAGAAAACTCACAAATAAAATCTTTGTTAGGTTTTGGTGGACGATAAATAACAGCAAATAAAACAGGTGAATTTAGGTCAACCACTAGTGATTGTACCTCAAAACTGGCATAACAGTAAGCAGGTAATAATCTACATCTATACACATCTTTAAAAAGAGAAACCAAACCACCACCTCGACCTGAAACTCGCGGGGTATTAAAAAAAGAGCAACCGGGTGGGAGGAGCTCCGTGAAAGTACTACTCTCCCCTGGTTTCAGCCAAGTTTCGGTCAGCATAAAAAAGTCAAGATCATTTGTTGTGAAGTAGTCATTAAGGATAAAAGTCTTATTCGTGACCGATCTGGTGTTGACCAGAGCCATACGAATCAGACACGGTTCAGTATTTTGTGTTGCCCGGCTAAGCGGGCGGAGATTCCCGAGCACACAACCACGTTCAAAAAGTCTCACCGACCGGCAGCGAGGGAGCAGGCATCCAGAGTCAGACAAATCCATAGTAGGCCGAAGCCACTGATAACAATATGCCAGCGATCGCCGTCCCTTGTAGCCGGCAAACTCCACTGGAAGCCATCCCCAGGAATGATCCTGATCGCACGCAGAGATTGAATCCAGGTAGGCTCGAAACCTGACACGAACTCCGCCTCTCTTTCCTCGTCCCCTACGGCGATTTTTATTTTTACTGTTTCGAGGTAGAAAGCCGGGTTGACGCTGTAGAAAAGCTGGTATAGATTCAAGAAAGGGCGGTAAGGTCTTTGAATGTTCGTCAGAACCGTAAACAGAAGAAATATTATCCGAATTTCCAATAGTTAGGAGAGTCAGGCGATCATACACCAGCAGCGGTGACACATTTTGCGTAATTAATAATATGAGAAAAATAATCAACACAAGTCTCAGCAGAGGCATGTGACATGTGTTTCATATGGTAACAAAGTGTGGTTTTTAAACAGAAGTGTATAGTTTTTACAAGAGTGTTTAATTATGCAAAGGATCTGTAGTGTTTTGCTAATTGGGTGTGTGGTTGTGCTAATTGTGTGTAGTGTTTTGAAAACACGGGCCCTGTTTTGAAAATCGTGCTTAAGCAATCCAAAAAAAACTGTAAATGCTTGAACCCCGTTAATTGCTGCTTGCAAATATATTTTTTATTTGGAGTTGATAACTGAATGTGAGATTCTTGACATGATGATCTGAATTATGAAATCATATGGAATAAAATGATTTGACAGTTCATGTCACATTATTGACTCTATAAGCAAATGGGACTCGAACTGTTGCTGCATCTGGATCTTAAAACAGAAGCAATAAATCAATATTTACTGTAGATCAGTTAGTCATGATTCACAAAACTAACACACTGTATTTATATGAATAAAATAACAAAATACTAAATAAAAACACAGCACAGTAGTAGTATTAACATATACCATGTGTCACTTTTGGGTTAATATTTGATTGATTTATGACCCCCTTGTCACTCATGATTGACAGGGAATCTGTGTGTCAAAAACAGGGTCTCTGATTTACAGTGCCAAGCTGGCTGGGATTTGCTTCCTGATTGACATGTGACCGCGTTGTCACACGTTCACCCACGGTGATGTCTGGTGAGGGGATGTTTTAAAAGACAAAAACAGATCAAACAGATGTGTCTCTGATTTACAGAGCCATACTGTCTAGCCATTTGCTGATTGGTATCTGACTCCTTCCAGTCTGATGGGTCGAAGGTGTCTGGACAGGACGCGCGATGTGTATTGCAATATTTTCTGTGATGGTAGGTGCGTATGTAAATGGCGTTGTGAGGGAACAGCCTACATTTAACACTTTTGACCATGCGTAGGTACCTGTATAAAAATAGGGGTTTATTTCACCAGTATTCACCCAAGCAGCTTGCATCAGCGTCTCTGTCTCGTCCTCAAACTACAATTTTCCACGCTGCATTTCGTTATTGGAAACGTGCGTGTACTTCACAAGAAGATGGACGCCGCTCTTAACAGTAAGTGTTTTTTTTTATTGTTTAGTAATATTGTTAAGAAACTTACGAAAGTCACAGTTCTATTGCGTTACTTAAAACAGGTTCTCTACGCTTCAGGTGGTGTGACTGATATGAGTCTTTTCGATATCGTTGAGGAGATTAATTTCCTGAATCAAGCGAGTGGTACGTAATAATTACGTTTTATATTTAAATGTTGATATTGTTTGTATGTGTGTGTGTGTGCGTGTTTGTGTGTGTGTATGTGTGGGTGTGTGATGCATAAACGTTTTTTTTTTTTATATATAAAACAGGAGGAACTCCGAATCGGAGATCTAGCAATGTGCAGGCTGCATCGCGAGAGAGCGCTGACGTCCTCGTGCGTAAGTGCAGTGTATTCTGCTTCCTAAAACTGAACCGTATGCTGTGTGTGTGTGTGTGTGTGTATGTGTGAGAAACACATATGCCTCATATACTGTATTGGCCGTAGGAAAAAACATCGTATCTTCTTTGTATCTCACTCTCTCTCTATATATATCTTTTTTTTTTACCAGCCCACCCGAAACGGTGCACTGTCAAAGCATTAGTACATGCAGATCGCCGAGACAACGTGAACATACCCCCAATCCGTGAGTGTTTGTATTTCGACATTATCTATCGGTATAATATTTGCATTATGGCATGATGATTTTAGTTTAAAACCTCCTTATGTGTATTTCCAGAAGGCTTATCAAATGTTTTGAACCGTATTGATGCGTCTGAGTGTCACAGGTCGGGGTGGAGCGCCAGCGGGCCGCCCACCCCTCCACTTGCGTGCCACCCCTGAGGAGCTGACCGTGGACACAAAGGAAAAGGCAGACACAGACTTCAAAATAAATATACTTTATTAAATAAATAAAAAGTCTCTTAAAAGTCTCTTCGGCATTCTCTTCAGGGCTCAGGCAGAGAAGAGGTTACGCATCTCACCAGCGTAGCTGCACACTCACAGGGCTCAGGCAGAGAAGAGGATACGTATCTCACCAGCATAGCAGCGTAGCTGCACATTCACAGGGCTCAGGCAGAGAAGAGGTTACGTATCTCATCAGCGTAGCTGCACACTCACAGGGCTCAGGCAGAACAAAGGTTACGTATCTCACCAGCATAGCAGCGTAGCTGCACATTCACAGGGCTCAGGCAGAGAAGAGGTTACGTATCTCACCAGCGTAGCTGCACTCTCACAGGGCTCAGGCAGCGAAGAGGTTACGTATCTCACCAGCATAGCAGCGTAGCTGCACATTCACAGGGCTCAGGCAGAGAAGAGGTTACGTATCTCATCAGCGTAGCTGCACACTCACAGGGCTCAGGCAGAACAAAGGTTACGTATCTCACCAGCATAGCAGCGTAGCTGCACATTCACAGGGCTCAGGCAGAGAAGAGGTTACGTATCTCATCAGCGTAGCTGCACACTCACAGGGCTAAGGCAGAGAAGAGGTTAATCGTATTTCACCAGCGTAGCTGTACACTCACAGGACTCAGGCAGAGAAGAGGTTACGTATCTCATCAGCGTAGCTGCACACTCACAGGGCTCAGGCAGAACAAAGGTTACGTATCTCACCAGCATAGCAGCGTAGCTGCACATTCACAGGGCTCAGGCAGAGAAGAGGTTACGTATCTCATCAGCGTAGCTGCACACTCACAGGGCTCAGGCAGAACAAAGGTTACGTATCTCACCAGCGTAGCTGCACACTCACAGGGCTCAGGCAGAGAAGAGGTCACGTATCTCACCAGCGTAGCTGCACACTCACAGGGCTCAGGCAGAGAAGAGGTTACGTATCTCACCAGCATAGCAGCGTAGCTGCACATTCACAGGGCTCAGGCAGAGAAGAGGTTACGTATCTCACCAGCGTAGCTGCACTCTCACAGGGCTCAGGCAGCGAAGAGGTCACGTATCTCACCAGCGTAGCTGCACACTCACAGGGCTCAGGCAGAGAAGAGGTTACGTATCTCACCAGCATAGCAGCGTAGCTGCACATTCACAGGGCTCAGGCAGAGAAGAGGTTACGTATCTCATCAGCGTAGCTGCACACTCACAGGGCTCAGGCAGAACAAAGGTTACGTATCTCACCAGCATAGCAGCGTAGCTGCACATTCACAGGGCTCAGGCAGAGAAGAGGTTACGTATCTCATCAGCGTAGCTGCACACTCACAGGGCTCAGGCAGAGAAGAGGTTACGTATCTCACCAGCATAGCAGCGTAGCTGCACATTCACAGGGCTCAGGCAGAGAAGAGGTTACGCATCTCATCAGCGTAGCTGCACTCTCACAGGGCTCAGACAGAGCAAAGGTTACGTATCTCACCAGCGTAGCTGCACACTCACAGGGCTCAGGCAGAGAAGAGGTTACGTATCTCACCAGCGTAGCTGCACTCTCACAGGGCTCAGGCAGCGAAGAGGTCACGTATCTCACCAGCGTAGCTGCACACTCACAGGGCTCAGGCAGAGAAGAGGTTACGTATCTCATCAGCGTAGCTGCACACTCACAGGGCTCAGGCAGAACAAAGGTTACGTATCTCACCAGCATAGCAGCGTAGCTGCACATTCACAGGGCTCAGGCAGAGAAGAGGTTACGTATCTCATCAGCGTAGCTGCACACTCACAGGGCTAAGGCAGAGAAGAGGTTAATCGTATTTCACCAGCGTAGCTGTACACTCACAGGACTCAGGCAGAGAAGAGGTTACGTATCTCATCAGCGTAGCTGCACACTCACAGGGCTCAGGCAGAACAAAGGTTACGTATCTCACCAGCATAGCAGCGTAGCTGCACATTCACAGGGCTCAGGCAGAGAAGAGGTTACGTATCTCATCAGCGTAGCTGCACACTCACAGGGCTAAGGCAGAGAAGAGGTTAATCGTATTTCACCAGCGTAGCTGTACACTCACAGGACTCAGGCAGAGAAGAGGTTACGTATCTCATCAGCGTAGCTGCACACTCACAGGGCTCAGGCAGAACAAAGGTTACGTATCTCACCAGCATAGCAGCGTAGCTGCACATTCACAGGGCTCAGGCAGAGAAGAGGTTACGTATCTCATCAGCGTAGCTGCACACTCACAGGGCTCAGGCAGAACAAAGGTTACGTATCTCACCAGCGTAGCTGCACACTCACAGGGCTCAGGCAGAGAAGAGGTTAATCGTATTTCACCAGCGTAGCTGTACACTCACAGGACTCAGGCAGAGAAGAGGTTAATAGTATTTCACCAGCATAGCTGTACACTCACAAGGCTCAGGCAGAGAAGAGATTAATCGTATTTCACCAGCGTAGCTGTACACTCACAGGACTCAGGCAGAGAAGAGGTTAATAGACAGCTGTGACTGCGTGTGAACAGCAGAAACACAATTCCCACACTTGTATATTCACCACACACTGTTCACTCGTGCTCATCTCCACAACAGAACTGCAATTCAACAGACCCAAGGTGCAAACAACGGCCTACACACGCAATCCAGCCGAAATCCTTTGTCTCTGTCCTTCTCTCTCTCTCGCGGCCTCCCGCCGCATCAGCGGCCGCGGCCGCTCACGTGCTGCGCGCCTCACATCTCCTCGTGCCCTCCTCGGGCTTCTCTCTCTGCTCGTGCCTCTCTCTCTGCTCGTGCCTCTCTCTCCGCTCGTGCCTCTCTCTCCCTCGTGCCTCTCTCTCCGCTCGTGCCTCTCTCCCCGCTCGTGCCTCTCTCTCCGCTCGTGCCTCTCTCTCCCTCGTGCCTCTCTCTCCGCTCGTGCCTCTCTCTCCGCTCGTGCCTCTCTCCCCGCTCGTGCCTCTCTCTCCGCCAAAGTGTCCTTTTATGAGCCCCCCTTCCTCCTCCATGTCCCAATCACCATCCTGTATCCTCTCACACCTGCCGCGAGTTTCCCTCGTCAAGCCTCGCCCGCCGCCATGACACTCACGTGAGAACCCGGAACCGTCCTGATGTTTCCGCAGAAGCGCTCCCCGGGGGAAACATTCTCAAAAAAAAAAGGTTCCCGCCTTCGTCACCCCCGTGACATCCTCCCCCACCAATCCGCTCCAGTCCCTGGAGCGGGACGCCGAAGAAAAGAAAAAAAAGAAAAAAAAAGAAACAGAGCAAAACCAAAAAAAGGGAAAAAAAAAAAAACTGGTCGCCATACCTTCGGCCCACGGTCGCTCAACTCAGGGCGGCGCCCTGCCGACTACACCATTTATGTCACAGGTCGGGGTGGAGCGCCAGCGGGCCGCCCACCCCTCCACTTGCGTGCCACCCCTGAGGAGCTGACCGTGGACACAAAGGAAAAGGCAGACACAGACTTCAAAATAAATATACTTTATTAAATAAATAAAAAGTCTCTTAAAAGTCTCTTCGGCATTCTCTTCAGGGCTCAGGCAGAGAAGAGGTTACGCATCTCACCAGCGTAGCTGCACACTCACAGGGCTCAGGCAGAGAAGAGGATACGTATCTCACCAGCATAGCAGCGTAGCTGCACATTCACAGGGCTCAGGCAGAGAAGAGGTTACGTATCTCATCAGCGTAGCTGCACACTCACAGGGCTCAGGCAGAACAAAGGTTACGTATCTCACCAGCATAGCAGCGTAGCTGCACATTCACAGGGCTCAGGCAGAGAAGAGGTTACGTATCTCACCAGCGTAGCTGCACTCTCACAGGGCTCAGGCAGCGAAGAGGTTACGTATCTCACCAGCATAGCAGCGTAGCTGCACATTCACAGGGCTCAGGCAGAGAAGAGGTTACGTATCTCATCAGCGTAGCTGCACACTCACAGGGCTCAGGCAGAACAAAGGTTACGTATCTCACCAGCATAGCAGCGTAGCTGCACATTCACAGGGCTCAGGCAGAGAAGAGGTTACGTATCTCATCAGCGTAGCTGCACACTCACAGGGCTAAGGCAGAGAAGAGGTTAATCGTATTTCACCAGCGTAGCTGTACACTCACAGGACTCAGGCAGAGAAGAGGTTACGTATCTCATCAGCGTAGCTGCACACTCACAGGGCTCAGGCAGAACAAAGGTTACGTATCTCACCAGCATAGCAGCGTAGCTGCACATTCACAGGGCTCAGGCAGAGAAGAGGTTACGTATCTCATCAGCGTAGCTGCACACTCACAGGGCTCAGGCAGAACAAAGGTTACGTATCTCACCAGCGTAGCTGCACACTCACAGGGCTCAGGCAGAGAAGAGGTTACGTATCTCACCAGCGTAGCTGCACTCTCACAGGGCTCAGGCAGCGAAGAGGTCACGTATCTCACCAGCGTAGCTGCACACTCACAGGGCTCAGGCAGAGAAGAGGTTACGTATCTCACCAGCATAGCAGCGTAGCTGCACATTCACAGGGCTCAGGCAGAGAAGAGGTTACGTATCTCATCAGCGTAGCTGCACACTCACAGGGCTCAGGCAGAACAAAGGTTACGTATCTCACCAGCATAGCAGCGTAGCTGCACATTCACAGGGCTCAGGCAGAGAAGAGGTTACGTATCTCATCAGCGTAGCTGCACACTCACAGGGCTCAGGCAGAGAAGAGGTTACGTATCTCACCAGCATAGCAGCGTAGCTGCACATTCACAGGGCTCAGGCAGAGAAGAGGTTACGCATCTCATCAGCATAGCTGCACTCTCACAGGGCTCAGACAGAGCAAAGGTTACGTATCTCACCAGCGTAGCTGCACACTCACAGGGCTCAGGCAGAGAAGAGGTTACGTATCTCACCAGCGTAGCTGCACTCTCACAGGGCTCAGGCAGCGAAGAGGTCACGTATCTCACCAGCGTAGCTGCACACTCACAGGGCTCAGGCAGAGAAGAGGTTACGTATCTCACCAGCATAGCAGCGTAGCTGCACATTCACAGGGCTCAGGCAGAGAAGAGGTTACGTATCTCATCAGCGTAGCTGCACACTCACAGGGCTCAGGCAGAACAAAGGTTACGTATCTCACCAGCATAGCAGCGTAGCTGCACATTCACAGGGCTCAGGCAGAGAAGAGGTTACGCATCTCATCAGCGTAGCTGCACACTCACAGGGCTCAGGCAGAACAAAGGTTACGTATCTCACCAGCATAGCAGCGTAGCTGCACATTCACAGGGCTCAGGCAGAGAAGAGGTTACGTATCTCATCAGCGTAGCTGCACACTCACAGGGCTAAGGCAGAGAAGAGGTTAATCGTATTTCACCAGCGTAGCTGTACACTCACAGGACTCAGGCAGAGAAGAGGTTACGTATCTCATCAGCGTAGCTGCACACTCACAGGGCTCAGGCAGAACAAAGGTTACGTATCTCACCAGCATAGCAGCGTAGCTGCACATTCACAGGGCTCAGGCAGAGAAGAGGTTACGTATCTCATCAGCGTAGCTGCACACTCACAGGGCTCAGGCAGAGAAGAGGTTAATCGTATTTCACCAGCGTAGCTGTACACTCACAGGACTCAGGCAGAGAAGAGGTTAATAGTATTTCACCAGCATAGCTGTACACTCACAAGGCTCAGGCAGAGAAGAGATTAATCGTATTTCACCAGCGTAGCTGTACACTCACAGGACTCAGGCAGAGAAGAGGTTAATAGACAGCTGTGACTGCGTGTGAACAGCAGAAACACAATTCCCACACTTGTATATTCACCACACACTGTTCACTCGTGCTCATCTCCACAACAGAACTGCAATTCAACAGACCCAAGGTGCAAACAACGGCCTACACACGCAATCCAGCCGAAATCCTTTGTCTCTGTCCTTCTCTCTCTCTCGCGGCCTCCCGCCGCATCAGCGGCCGCGGCCGCTCACGTGCTGCGCGCCTCACATCTCCTCGTGCCCTCCTCGGGCTTCTCTCTCTGCTCGTGCCTCTCTCTCTGCTCGTGCCTCTCTCTCCGCTCGTGCCTCTCTCTCCCTCGTGCCTCTCTCTCCGCTCGTGCCTCTCTCCCCGCTCGTGCCTCTCTCTCCGCTCGTGCCTCTCTCTCCCTCGTGCCTCTCTCTCCGCTCGTGCCTCTCTCTCCGCTCGTGCCTCTCTCTCCGCTCGTGCCTCTCTCTCCCTCGTGCCTCTCTCTCCGCTCGTGCCTCTCTCCCCGCTCGTGCCTCTCTCTCCGCCAAAGTGTCCTTTTATGAGCCCCCCTTCCTCCTCCATGTCCCAATCACCATCCTGTATCCTCTCACACCTGCCGCGAGTTTCCCTCGTCAAGCCTCGCCCGCCGCCATGACACTCACGTGAGAACCCGGAACCGTCCTGATGTTTCCGCAGAAGCGCTCCCCGGGGGAAACATTCTCAAAAAAAAAAGGTTCCCGCCTTCGTCACCCCCGTGACATCCTCCCCCACCAATCCGCTCCAGGACTGGAGCGGGACGCCGAAGAAAAGAAAAAAAAGAAAAAAAAAGAAACAGAGCAAAACCAAAAAAAGGGAAAAAAAAAAAAACTGGTCGCCATACCTTCGGCCCACGGTCGCTCAACTCAGGGCGGCGCCCTGCCGACTACGCCATTTATGTCACAGGTCGGGGTGGAGCGCCAGCGGGCCGCCCACCCCTCCACTTGCGTGCCACCCCTGAGGAGCTGACCGTGGACACAAAGGAAAAGGCAGACACAGACTTCAAAATAAATATACTTTATTAAATAAATAAAAAGTCTCTTAAAAGTCTCTTCGGCATTCTCTTCAGGGCTCAGGCAGAGAAGAGGTTACGCATCTCACCAGCGTAGCTGCACACTCACAGGGCTCAGGCAGAGAAGAGGATACGTATCTCACCAGCATAGCAGCGTAGCTGCACATTCACAGGGCTCAGGCAGAGAAGAGGTTACGTATCTCATCAGCGTAGCTGCACACTCACAGGGCTCAGGCAGAACAAAGGTTACGTATCTCACCAGCATAGCAGCGTAGCTGCACATTCACAGGGCTCAGGCAGAGAAGAGGTTACGTATCTCACCAGCGTAGCTGCACTCTCACAGGGCTCAGGCAGCGAAGAGGTTACGTATCTCACCAGCATAGCAGCGTAGCTGCACATTCACAGGGCTCTCCGCTCGTGCCTCTCTCTCCGCTCGTGCCTCTCTCCCCGCTCGTGCCTCTCTCTCCGCCAAAGTGTCCTTTTATGAGCCCCCCTTCCTCCTCCATGTCCCAATCACCATCCTGTATCCTCTCACACCTGCCGCGAGTTTCCCTCGTCAAGCCTCGCCCGCCGCCATGACACTCACGTGAGAACCCGGAACCGTCCTGATGTTTCCGCAGAAGCGCTCCCCGGGGGAAACATTCTCAAAAAAAAAAGGTTCCCGCCTTCGTCACCCCCGTGACATCCTCCCCCACCAATCCGCTCCAGTCCCTGGAGCGGGACGCCGAAGAAAAGAAAAAAAAGAAAAAAAAAGAAACAGAGCAAAACCAAAAAAAGGGAAAAAAAAAAAAACTGGTCGCCATACCTTCGGCCCACGGTCGCTCAACTCAGGGCGGCGCCCTGCCGACTACACCATTTATGTCACAGGTCGGGGTGGAGCGCCAGCGGGCCGCCCACCCCTCCACTTGCGTGCCACCCCTGAGGAGCTGACCGTGGACACAAAGGAAAAGGCAGACACAGACTTCAAAATAAATATACTTTATTAAATAAATAAAAAGTCTCTTAAAAGTCTCTTCGGCATTCTCTTCAGGGCTCAGGCAGAGAAGAGGTTACGCATCTCACCAGCGTAGCTGCACACTCACAGGGCTCAGGCAGAGAAGAGGATACGTATCTCACCAGCATAGCAGCGTAGCTGCACATTCACAGGGCTCAGGCAGAGAAGAGGTTACGTATCTCATCAGCGTAGCTGCACACTCACAGGGCTCAGGCAGAACAAAGGTTACGTATCTCACCAGCATAGCAGCGTAGCTGCACATTCACAGGGCTCAGGCAGAGAAGAGGTTACGTATCTCACCAGCGTAGCTGCACTCTCACAGGGCTCAGGCAGCGAAGAGGTTACGTATCTCACCAGCATAGCAGCGTAGCTGCACATTCACAGGGCTCAGGCAGAGAAGAGGTTACGTATCTCATCAGCGTAGCTGCACACTCACAGGGCTCAGGCAGAACAAAGGTTACGTATCTCACCAGCATAGCAGCGTAGCTGCACATTCACAGGGCTCAGGCAGAGAAGAGGTTACGTATCTCATCAGCGTAGCTGCACACTCACAGGGCTAAGGCAGAGAAGAGGTTAATCGTATTTCACCAGCGTAGCTGTACACTCACAGGACTCAGGCAGAGAAGAGGTTACGTATCTCATCAGCGTAGCTGCACACTCACAGGGCTCAGGCAGAACAAAGGTTACGTATCTCACCAGCATAGCAGCGTAGCTGCACATTCACAGGGCTCAGGCAGAGAAGAGGTTACGTATCTCATCAGCGTAGCTGCACACTCACAGGGCTCAGGCAGAACAAAGGTTACGTATCTCACCAGCGTAGCTGCACACTCACAGGGCTCAGGCAGAGAAGAGGTTACGTATCTCACCAGCGTAGCTGCACTCTCACAGGGCTCAGGCAGCGAAGAGGTCACGTATCTCACCAGCGTAGCTGCACACTCACAGGGCTCAGGCAGAGAAGAGGTTACGTATCTCACCAGCATAGCAGCGTAGCTGCACATTCACAGGGCTCAGGCAGAGAAGAGGTTACGTATCTCATCAGCGTAGCTGCACACTCACAGGGCTCAGGCAGAACAAAGGTTACGTATCTCACCAGCATAGCAGCGTAGCTGCACATTCACAGGGCTCAGGCAGAGAAGAGGTTACGTATCTCATCAGCGTAGCTGCACACTCACAGGGCTCAGGCAGAGAAGAGGTTACGTATCTCACCAGCATAGCAGCGTAGCTGCACATTCACAGGGCTCAGGCAGAGAAGAGGTTACGCATCTCATCAGCATAGCTGCACTCTCACAGGGCTCAGACAGAGCAAAGGTTACGTATCTCACCAGCGTAGCTGCACACTCACAGGGCTCAGGCAGAGAAGAGGTTACGTATCTCACCAGCGTAGCTGCACTCTCACAGGGCTCAGGCAGCGAAGAGGTCACGTATCTCACCAGCGTAGCTGCACACTCACAGGGCTCAGGCAGAGAAGAGGTTACGTATCTCACCAGCATAGCAGCGTAGCTGCACATTCACAGGGCTCAGGCAGAGAAGAGGTTACGTATCTCATCAGCGTAGCTGCACACTCACAGGGCTCAGGCAGAACAAAGGTTACGTATCTCACCAGCATAGCAGCGTAGCTGCACATTCACAGGGCTCAGGCAGAGAAGAGGTTACGCATCTCATCAGCGTAGCTGCACACTCACAGGGCTCAGGCAGAACAAAGGTTACGTATCTCACCAGCATAGCAGCGTAGCTGCACATTCACAGGGCTCAGGCAGAGAAGAGGTTACGTATCTCATCAGCGTAGCTGCACACTCACAGGGCTAAGGCAGAGAAGAGGTTAATCGTATTTCACCAGCGTAGCTGTACACTCACAGGACTCAGGCAGAGAAGAGGTTACGTATCTCATCAGCGTAGCTGCACACTCACAGGGCTCAGGCAGAACAAAGGTTACGTATCTCACCAGCATAGCAGCGTAGCTGCACATTCACAGGGCTCAGGCAGAGAAGAGGTTACGTATCTCATCAGCGTAGCTGCACACTCACAGGGCTCAGGCAGAGAAGAGGTTAATCGTATTTCACCAGCGTAGCTGTACACTCACAGGACTCAGGCAGAGAAGAGGTTAATAGTATTTCACCAGCATAGCTGTACACTCACAAGGCTCAGGCAGAGAAGAGATTAATCGTATTTCACCAGCGTAGCTGTACACTCACAGGACTCAGGCAGAGAAGAGGTTAATAGACAGCTGTGACTGCGTGTGAACAGCAGAAACACAATTCCCACACTTGTATATTCACCACACACTGTTCACTCGTGCTCATCTCCACAACAGAACTGCAATTCAACAGACCCAAGGTGCAAACAACGGCCTACACACGCAATCCAGCCGAAATCCTTTGTCTCTGTCCTTCTCTCTCTCTCGCGGCCTCCCGCCGCATCAGCGGCCGCGGCCGCTCACGTGCTGCGCGCCTCACATCTCCTCGTGCCCTCCTCGGGCTTCTCTCTCTGCTCGTGCCTCTCTCTCTGCTCGTGCCTCTCTCTCCGCTCGTGCCTCTCTCTCCCTCGTGCCTCTCTCTCCGCTCGTGCCTCTCTCCCCGCTCGTGCCTCTCTCTCCGCTCGTGCCTCTCTCTCCCTCGTGCCTCTCTCTCCGCTCGTGCCTCTCTCTCCGCTCGTGCCTCTCTCTCCGCTCGTGCCTCTCTCTCCCTCGTGCCTCTCTCTCCGCTCGTGCCTCTCTCCCCGCTCGTGCCTCTCTCTCCGCCAAAGTGTCCTTTTATGAGCCCCCCTTCCTCCTCCATGTCCCAATCACCATCCTGTATCCTCTCACACCTGCCGCGAGTTTCCCTCGTCAAGCCTCGCCCGCCGCCATGACACTCACGTGAGAACCCGGAACCGTCCTGATGTTTCCGCAGAAGCGCTCCCCGGGGGAAACATTCTCAAAAAAAAAAGGTTCCCGCCTTCGTCACCCCCGTGACATCCTCCCCCACCAATCCGCTCCAGTCCCTGGAGCGGGACGCCGAAGAAAAGAAAAAAAAGAAAAAAAAAGAAACAGAGCAAAACCAAAAAAAGGGAAAAAAAAAAAAACTGGTCGCCATACCTTCGGCCCACGGTCGCTCAACTCAGGGCGGCGCCCTGCCGACTACGCCATTTATGTCACAGGTCGGGGTGGAGCGCCAGCGGGCCGCCCACCCCTCCACTTGCGTGCCACCCCTGAGGAGCTGACCGTGGACACAAAGGAAAAGGCAGACACAGACTTCAAAATAAATATACTTTATTAAATAAATAAAAAGTCTCTTAAAAGTCTCTTCGGCATTCTCTTCAGGGCTCAGGCAGAGAAGAGGTTACGCATCTCACCAGCGTAGCTGCACACTCACAGGGCTCAGGCAGAGAAGAGGATACGTATCTCACCAGCATAGCAGCGTAGCTGCACATTCACAGGGCTCAGGCAGAGAAGAGGTTACGTATCTCATCAGCGTAGCTGCACACTCACAGGGCTCAGGCAGAACAAAGGTTACGTATCTCACCAGCATAGCAGCGTAGCTGCACATTCACAGGGCTCAGGCAGAGAAGAGGTTACGTATCTCACCAGCGTAGCTGCACTCTCACAGGGCTCAGGCAGCGAAGAGGTTACGTATCTCACCAGCATAGCAGCGTAGCTGCACATTCACAGGGCTCAGGCAGAGAAGAGGTTACGTATCTCATCAGCGTAGCTGCACACTCACAGGGCTCAGGCAGAACAAAGGTTAAGTATCTCACCAGCATAGCAGCGTAGCTGCACATTCACAGGGCTCAGGCAGAGAAGAGGTTACGTATCTCATCAGCGTAGCTGCACACTCACAGGGCTAAGGCAGAGAAGAGGTTAATCGTATTTCACCAGCGTAGCTGTACACTCACAGGACTCAGGCAGAGAAGAGGTTACGTATCTCATCAGCGTAGCTGCACACTCACAGGGCTCAGGCAGAACAAAGGTTACGTATCTCACCAGCATAGCAGCGTAGCTGCACATTCACAGGGCTCAGGCAGAGAAGAGGTTACGTATCTCATCAGCGTAGCTGCACACTCACAGGGCTCAGGCAGAACAAAGGTTACGTATCTCACCAGCGTAGCTGCACACTCACAGGGCTCAGGCAGAGAAGAGGTCACGTATCTCACCAGCGTAGCTGCACACTCACAGGGCTCAGGCAGAGAAGAGGTTACGTATCTCACCAGCATAGCAGCGTAGCTGCACATTCACAGGGCTCAGGCAGAGAAGAGGTTACGTATCTCACCAGCGTAGCTGCACTCTCACAGGGCTCAGGCAGCGAAGAGGTCACGTATCTCACCAGCGTAGCTGCACACTCACAGGGCTCAGGCAGAGAAGAGGTTACGTATCTCACCAGCATAGCAGCGTAGCTGCACATTCACAGGGCTCAGGCAGAGAAGAGGTTACGTATCTCATCAGCGTAGCTGCACACTCACAGGGCTCAGGCAGAACAAAGGTTACGTATCTCACCAGCATAGCAGCGTAGCTGCACATTCACAGGGCTCAGGCAGAGAAGAGGTTACGTATCTCATCAGCGTAGCTGCACACTCACAGGGCTCAGGCAGAGAAGAGGTTACGTATCTCACCAGCATAGCAGCGTAGCTGCACATTCACAGGGCTCAGGCAGAGAAGAGGTTACGCATCTCATCAGCGTAGCTGCACTCTCACAGGGCTCAGACAGAGCAAAGGTTACGTATCTCACCAGCGTAGCTGCACACTCACAGGGCTCAGGCAGAGAAGAGGTTACGTATCTCACCAGCGTAGCTGCACTCTCACAGGGCTCAGGCAGCGAAGAGGTCACGTATCTCACCAGCGTAGCTGCACACTCACAGGGCTCAGGCAGAGAAGAGGTTACGTATCTCATCAGCGTAGCTGCACACTCACAGGGCTCAGGCAGAACAAAGGTTACGTATCTCACCAGCATAGCAGCGTAGCTGCACATTCACAGGGCTCAGGCAGAGAAGAGGTTACGCATCTCATCAGCGTAGCTGCACATTCACAGGGCTCAGGCAGAGAAGAGGTTACGTATCTCATCAGCGTAGCTGCACACTCACAGGGCTCAGGCAGAACAAAGGTTACGTATCTCACCAGCGTAGCTGCACACTCACAGGGCTCAGGCAGAGAAGAGGTTAATCGTATTTCACCAGCGTAGCTGTACACTCACAGGACTCAGGCAGAGAAGAGGTTAATAGTATTTCACCAGCATAGCTGTACACTCACAAGGCTCAGGCAGAGAAGAGATTAATCGTATTTCACCAGCGTAGCTGTACACTCACAGGACTCAGGCAGAGAAGAGGTTAATAGACAGCTGTGACTGCGTGTGAACAGCAGAAACACAATTCCCACACTGGTATATTCACCACACACTGTTCACTCGTGCTCATCTCCACAACAGAACTGCAATTCAACAGACCCAAGGTGCAAACAACGGCCTACACACGCAATCCAGCCGAAATCCTTTGTCTCTGTCCTTCTCTCTCTCTCGCGGCCTCCCGCCGCATCAGCGGCCGCGGCCGCTCACGTGCTGCGCGCCTCACATCTCCTCGTGCCCTCCTCGGGCTTCTCTCTCTGCTCGTGCCTCTCTCTCTGCTCGTGCCTCTCTCTCCGCTCGTGCCTCTCTCTCCCTCGTGCCTCTCTCTCCGCTCGTGCCTCTCTCCCCGCTCGTGCCTCTCTCTCCGCTCGTGCCTCTCTCTCCCTCGTGCCTCTCTCTCCGCTCGTGCCTCTCTCTCCGCTCGTGCCTCTCTCTCCCTCGTGCCTCTCTCTCCGCTCGTGCCTCTCTCCCCGCTCGTGCCTCTCTCTCCGCCAAAGTGTCCTTTTATGAGCCCCCCTTCCTCCTCCATGTCCCAATCACCATCCTGTATCCTCTCACACCTGCCGCGAGTTTCCCTCGTCAAGCCTCGCCCGCCGCCATGACACTCACGTGAGAACCCGGAACCGTCCTGATGTTTCCGCAGAAGCGCTCCCCGGGGGAAACATTCTCAAAAAAAAAAGGTTCCCGCCTTCGTCACCCCCGTGACATCCTCCCCCACCAATCCGCTCCAGTCCCTGGAGCGGGACGCCGAAGAAAAGAAAAAAAAGAAAAAAAAAGAAACAGAGCAAAACCAAAAAAAGAAAAAAAAAAAAAAACTGGTCGCCATACCTTCGGCCCACGGTCGCTCAACTCAGGGCGGCGCCCTGCCGACTACGCCATTTATGTCACAGGTCGGGGTGGAGCGCCAGCGGGCCGCCCACCCCTCCACTTGCGTGCCACCCCTGAGGAGCTGACCGTGGACACAAAGGAAAAGGCAGACACAGACTTCAAAATAAATATACTTTATTAAATAAATAAAAAGTCTCTTAAAAGTCTCTTCGGCATTCTCTTCAGGGCTCAGGCAGAGAAGAGGTTACGCATCTCACCAGCGTAGCTGCACACTCACAGGGCTCAGGCAGAGAAGAGGATACGTATCTCACCAGCATAGCAGCGTAGCTGCACATTCACAGGGCTCAGGCAGAGAAGAGGTTACGTATCTCATCAGCGTAGCTGCACACTCACAGGGCTCAGGCAGAACAAAGGTTACGTATCTCACCAGCATAGCAGCGTAGCTGCACATTCACAGGGCTCAGGCAGAGAAGAGGTTACGTATCTCACCAGCGTAGCTGCACTCTCACAGGGCTCAGGCAGCGAAGAGGTTACGTATCTCACCAGCATAGCAGCGTAGCTGCACATTCACAGGGCTCAGGCAGAGAAGAGGTTACGTATCTCATCAGCGTAGCTGCACACTCACAGGGCTCAGGCAGAACAAAGGTTACGTATCTCACCAGCATAGCAGCGTAGCTGCACATTCACAGGGCTCAGGCAGAGAAGAGGTTACGTATCTCATCAGCGTAGCTGCACACTCACAGGGCTAAGGCAGAGAAGAGGTTAATCGTATTTCACCAGCGTAGCTGTACACTCACAGGACTCAGGCAGAGAAGAGGTTACGTATCTCATCAGCGTAGCTGCACACTCACAGGGCTCAGGCAGAACAAAGGTTACGTATCTCACCAGCATAGCAGCGTAGCTGCACATTCACAGGGCTCAGGCAGAGAAGAGGTTACGTATCTCATCAGCGTAGCTGCACACTCACAGGGCTCAGGCAGAGAAGAGGTTAATCGTATTTCACCAGCGTAGCTGTACACTCACAGGACTCAGGCAGAGAAGAGGTTAATAGTATTTCACCAGCATAGCTGTACACTCACAAGGCTCAGGCAGAGAAGAGATTAATCGTATTTCACCAGCGTAGCTGTACACTCACAGGACTCAGGCAGAGAAGAGGTTAATAGACAGCTGTGACTGCGTGTGAACAGCAGAAACACAATTCCCACACTTGTATATTCACCACACACTGTTCACTCGTGCTCATCTCCACAACAGAACTGCAATTCAACAGACCCAAGGTGCAAACAACGGCCTACACACGCAATCCAGCCGAAATCCTTTGTCTCTGTCCTTCTCTCTCTCTCGCGGCCTCCCGCCGCATCAGCGGCCGCGGCCGCTCACGTGCTGCGCGCCTCACATCTCCTCGTGCCCTCCTCGGGCTTCTCTCTCTGCTCGTGCCTCTCTCTCTGCTCGTGCCTCTCTCTCCGCTCGTGCCTCTCTCTCCCTCGTGCCTCTCTCTCCGCTCGTGCCTCTCTCCCCGCTCGTGCCTCTCTCTCCGCTCGTGCCTCTCTCTCCCTCGTGCCTCTCTCTCCGCTCGTGCCTCTCTCTCCGCTCGTGCCTCTCTCTCCCTCGTGCCTCTCTCTCCGCTCGTGCCTCTCTCTCCGCCAAAGTGTCCTTTTATGAGCCCCCCTTCCTCCTCCATGTCCCAATCACCATCCTGTATCCTCTCACACCTGCCGCGAGTTTCCCTCGTCAAGCCTCGCCCGCCGCCATGACACTCACGTGAGAACCCGGAACCGTCCTGATGTTTCCGCAGAAGCGCTCCCCGGGGGAAACATTCTCAAAAAAAAAAGGTTCCCGCCTTCGTCACCCCCGTGACATGAGTCCACTAATGATACAAAGAAGACTAGTTCGCGTGGAATAGAGGCAAAGCCGAAAAACAGACTCAAACGTAGAGCTGTTGTGGACATCGCCCCAAAAGCAAAAGTACCAGTTGCTTTCAAACCAGCCCGGAAGAAGCCAAGACGATCAGCTGCTAAAAGTATGTGAACAAACAAAACTGATGGATTGATTTCTGTTTATACTAAATCAGATGCATATAATGTAGTGGAGTATGATAATGTTTTTATTTGGATGTAATAGAGAGAGAGCCCGTGCGTGTGTGTGTGTGTGTGTGTGTGTGTGTGCGGATAGTTTAAACTGTTTGACATGCATAATGTTTAAAACGTAAACATGCATATCTCTTAGAGTATGCTTTTAGCCTACCTTTTTTAACTGTCTGTAGTGGTGAACACTGTGTAAAAGTGTAGACATCTCTTCTCAAATACCTTTATAAATAGGTATGTTGAAAAAAAAAAAAATATATATAATAAAGTTAATCTTTTAACGCATAAATTATTCTAAATTATTCTATTTTTCTCCCATCTCTTTTCTCAACAGATGTGGTCGTGGATGACAATGCGGTTCCCGATATAAATGATGTTCAGAGCTGGAGTGATGGACTGATAGAATCGTGGGATGACTGTGTGTTTACACCCGAACCCGAAACACAGCGACCTGTTCCATCCAGCAAACGTGTGGTGGCTGTGGAAGAATCTGACCCTGAACAGCTGCCTTCAAATCAGGAGGCTTTCAGACAGGAATCACAGCCCAATATAGACACTCAACAAATAATCAGAGCGATACATGCAATTGAGAAAAAGATTGATGCTCACGCACATTCTACAGCTACAGTGCTACAACAGCATGGTGTTTGGATTAAGCAGCTCATGGCATCACAACAACAGCATGGTATTTCGTTCAAGCAGGTCATAGCTGCACAACGACTGCATAGTGGATCTGTCCAAAAAGCGGCCGTAGATCAATGTTTGTCGGTGGAATTGTTAAAGAAGGTCGTGTTCATGGCAAAAAAGAATCACTGGTGAGTTGTCTTTTTCTTTTTGCTGGGGTGTGTTATACTTTTTCTTTTATACAATGTTTTTTTTTTTCTTTTTTTTTTACATTTATCCCAAGCTGTGTGTGTTATCGCTATGATTGTATAGTTGTTGGTTAGTTGGTTTTCTTTCTTTTTTCACTGGTTTTATTTTCCGTAGTTATTTCATGTGTAAAACCTACGTGTGTTTAAATAAAAACAAAACAAAAATTGATTTAAAATGGCCAAACGTTGTCGGGAGTCAGATGATTTTGATCAGGATCGGGTAGCAAGGTTTAGACGAGATGATGGCAGTGTGGTGTCCCTTGATCAATGCAGTACCACAGAAACTTTGCGCTATTTAATACAGACAATGGATGAAATTAATAGGCCTAGGTCTACAACAGATACATTGCTAGAATTATTAAACATCATGAGCACAATGTCAGATGAATATCCAGAACCAAATTCTGATTTTGAACATTTTGTGAATACACCACATAGAGGGGAGATGTCAGATGAAGATCCAGAACTAAATTCTGATTTTGAACATTTTGAAACTACCCAACAGTCAGGAGAGGTGTCTGAACCTACTCCAGAACCAAATTCTGATTTTGAACATTTTGATACTCCCCAACAGTCAGGAGAAGGGGTGTGTACCCAGTCACAACCCACACTCAATCCTGAAGCACCCAACATGGGTCTCACACATGATGATATAGAATCACTTGTAAGAGAGGGTGGTGATGTGAGTGGGTACACTGTACTGCCACGAACTCGGTTCAATGGTCTGGAAATCCACAGGCTTATAAATCTGCGGGAAATATCTTCTACAGATTTAGCAGCCTACACTGTGTTTTTACATGACACCCTTTCTGAAATAGTGGCGTTTTCCAGACTGTTAGGCGGAGATGGTAGTTTAATCAGCATCACCTTGAGGGGTCCGAGTTTGACATCGGATGTTAGTACACTTTTGTCAGGTGGCAATGGTTACAGTGTTGATCTATTTATAAACGAGCTTGAAAAAATAATGCAGAGTAACTCTGATGTGCAGTTTGATGAGAGATTGAATTTAAGAGTGTCGATAGCAAGAAGTAAACGTGGCGGTGCTTATCGTAAGTTACGTGACCTTGCTCACAATGAAGTGATTGGTAAAAACAGACTTAATCTGTTCTGCCCCACGAACGTTTCAAACAACCTTTGTTTTGCAATCTGCCTGGCACATTTCCTTAACCCTCAGAAACCACATGCTGAGTTAGAGTCTGTAGCATATTCATTGCAGAAGTCAGCTGGATATGCTGATCAACACAAGATAGCATTTAATGACATCAGACAGTTTGAACGCATGCTGAATGTTAAAATAGTTGTCTTCTATCGGTCTGATACAGGTGTTTTGGAGAAGTATACAAACACAGACGACCCGCATGCTAAAACAGTATTTTTGTACCTGCATGACAATCATTATTTTATGATTAAAAATCTACGCGCATTTATTGGGACACCATATGTGTGTGAGTTTTGCTACCAAGGATACACATGTAGGAGAGATCACAGATGTCGGTACGTCTGTGATGTCTGTAATGACCCAGAATGTCATAAACAACCCAAAAAGCCAAAACATTGCGATGACTGTCTGCGTTATTGTAAGTCTGACTACTGTTTTGAGATGCATAAAAAACCACCTCAAGGTATGCAATATGCGCAGTGTGATGTGACTAAATATTGCGGAAAATGTAATAGACGCTACCATGTCAGCGGCCCTAAACCCAAACCCCATAAATGCCCTGCAGATCGTTGTGTGCACTGTGGTGAGAGTTTGGTTACCGATGGTGTGCATCAATGTTTTATCCAGCCTGTTAAGGCGGAGGTGCCAAACGATCGTTACATTTTCTACGATTTTGAGACCCGTTATGAAAACGGAAGGCACATCGCCAATTTCGTATGCGCTATTACGTTTGCTGGCGACGAATTCGTGGCTGAAGGACCAGATTGTGTGGATCGCCTCGTTAAAAAATTCAGACATCCTCGTTACCGTAATTACACGTGGATTGCGCATAACGCTTCGGGGTTTGATAATTTCATCCTTTTGGAATACTTTACTAAGAAGGGGTTTGCCCCTAAAATTACGATGCAAGGCTGTCGTCTAATCTTAATGTATGACGCTGCGTTCAAACAGCGGTTTATTGATTCATACTCCTTCATACCCATGCGGTTAGCCAAGACACCCGTTGCATTTAATCTGCCTAATGCTGAGAAAGGATATTTCCCGCATCACTTTAACCGCGTTGAAAATGACAACTACATAGGCCCGTACCCTGACAAGAAATTTTACGGGTACTCGACTATGTCAAGTCAAGACAGAGTGGCATTTGATAACTGGTACAGTACCACTTCCGACAAAGTGTTTGATTTTAAAAAAGAACTGGCGATTTATGGTAAAAACGACGTCGTTCTGCTGAGGGACGTATGTATGAAGTATCGCGATGAATTCATTCTGTGTGCAGGCCTTGATCCGTTTAATTACACTACTTTGGCAGCCACATGTATGGCTACGTATAAAACACACTTCATCCCTAAAGACACAATAGCGCTAACACGCAACAATGCGTACATCAACCAGAACAAGACATATTCAAACATTTCAATTGAATGGCTTGAATATATCCGAACATCACGGTCCATAGATGTTCAACACGCTCTAAACCGTGGTGAGGCGTCATTTGGAAAATACTATGTGGATGGTTTTTATGGCGACGGTACCGTGAAAAAAGCATTCGAATTTCTCGGGTGTTTTTTTCATGGTTGCGAACGTTGTTATAACCCTAATGATCTCAATCCGTTATCAAAAGTACCTTATGGTATTCTGAAAAGACAATGTGATGACAAACTTGAAATTTTGGAGCGTGCGTACGGTCTTCAGGTCGAGGTGGTTTGGGAGTGTGATTGGGTCCGTGCTAAACAGACCGACACAGCAGTGATGGACTTCATGGCTACTTACAACCACCCTGAAAGATTGAAACCTCGTGAAGCACTTTTCGGCGGACGAACTAATGCGTTAAAACTGTACCACAAAGTCACGGAGGGCGAGCGTATTAGGTATGTAGATTTTACCTCGTTATATCCCTTCTGCCAAGCGCGAAAATGCTATCCAATTGGCCATCCTGAAATAATATACAAGGATTTTCAAAACCTTGAAAATTATTATGGCTTTGTCAAGGCTACCGTCATCCCTCCGCGGAAGCTGCTTCATCCTGTATTGCCTTATAGGACAGGTGGGAAGTTAATGTTTCCACTTTGTAGGTTGTGTGCTGAACAACAAAACCAGACACAGCCATGTGTACACACAGATGAGGAAAGGGCTATACACGGTTGTTGGGTTAGCATCGAGCTGTTAAAAGCAATTGAGAAGGGTTATGTAGTGGCAAAAATCGATGAGGTTTGGCATTTTCCCCAACGATCTGAAACATTGTTTTGTGATTATGTTAAAACATTTTTGCAGTTCAAACAGGAAAGTTCAGGTTTTCCAAAAGATGTTGTGACTGATGCCGACAAAGAATCTTATGTTAAAGATTACTTTGAGAAAGAAGGGATTAAGCTGAATCTGGACAAGATCGAGTTTAATGCCGCACGCAGATCCATTATGAAGCTTATTCTTAATTCATTGTGGGGGAGGTTCTCTATGCGCGAACAGCTCCCGACAACTGAAATACTTACAGACCCTGAACAGTTTGCCCGACACATTTTTGGCATTGAGTATGACGTGAAACATTTCTCATTTGTGTCAGACACCGTAGCGATCGTGCAATGGTCTTACGCAGATGGGAAAGGAGCTCAGACTCGTGACATTAATATTTTTCTAGGCGCTTTTACGACTGCCCACGCCCGGTTGGAACTTTATGATCTTATGGACCGGTTGGGGGACAGGCTGATTTATTGCGATACCGATAGTGTTGTGTACATATCTAAAGACGGTGAATACGAACCCCCACTAGGTCCATACCTTGGCGACCTTACTGATGAAGTCGGGGGCTCCGATTTTATTGTTGAATTCTCCTCGAGTGGTCCTAAAAGTTACGGGTATCGTACAGCCAAGGGCAAGGTCTGTATGAAGGCCAAAGGCATCACACTGAATGCTGTAAACTCTGAGGCCATCAGGCTAGACTCATTAATAGGACTTGTTGATCAGTATGTGAGGGGGCGGGGCGACAGCAGTTATATTCTTGCACACACCGACAGTATAGTGAGGAACAAAAAGCAGTTCACATTACACAACAAGTCAGTTGTGAAAAAATTCCAAGTTGTGTACAACAAGCGTGTTTTGCTACCTGACCTAACTACATTACCATATGGCTACTGACAACGTTTTTGGTCATCGAGGGGTGGTAGACACCGCTGGATTCGATTTCAGATTGGATCACCCATTTTCTTGTTTATTAAGTGGTCCTTCTAACTCAGGAAAAACATTTTTTGTAAAAATGTTGTTGGAAAATGCTAAAAGTGTCATTTCAAAAAATGTTGAAAACATTGTATACATTTATAATTGTTGGCAACCTTTATATGACGAATTGTTGAAACTGTATGATATTAAATTTATTGAAGGTATCCCCCAGACTCTGAATGATGATCATTTGTTTCCCCCCGACAAGAATAATTTTGTTATTTTAGATGATGTGATGCAGGATGCTAGTAACAATTCTGAAATCCAACGTTTATTCACGATGTATGTACACGACAAAAACCTGAGTGCATTGTATATTGTACAAAACTTGTTTTCTCAAGGTAAATCCAGCAGGACCATCAGTTTGAACACCAATTATCTGGTGCTGTTCAAAAACCCCAGAGACAATACACAAATTAATGTATTAGCACGCCAAATGTACCCCCGAAACACAAAATTTTTTATGGAGTGTTATGAAAATGCGACCAGCATGCCTTTCGGGTACCTTTTGATTGACTTTAAAGCAAAAACACCAGAGCAGTACCGTCTCAGAACAGACATTCTGTCACAATATCCAGTTGTGTACGTTCAGAAAAGAAAACATTGACATTGTTAGATGGAATTTGAAAATGTCTGCAAGACTTTTAAGAAACCTGCCTCTTTTAAAACTGTTATTAAAAGCTACACCTAAACAAAGACGTGTTATTTTAGAGGCTGCTGCAGACGAACTCATTGTGACGTTGTGTGAAGTAGCTCTTAACGTAGTCCATGGAAATATTCCACTATCACCACAACAATATCAGAAACTAAAGAGAAAAAGAAACGAGATCAAAATTGTTGCAGATAAAAAGGTTGGCGTTAGACGTAAAAGACGGTTAATCAATCAACAAGGCGGATTTCTATTACCATTGTTAAGTGTTGCAATTCCCTTTATAACCAGTTTAATTACATCTAAATAAGCTGGTGATGGAGTACGCTGAGAAGATGTTTTTAATCCCGCAACACCAGTTGGATAAACTGAAATCCTCTAACACCCGTGAGTCTATACAGCATGTTGTGGAGAACGATTTGGATACGACTATAAGAAATATATTGCAAAGGTCTGACATAGATCACCACGAAAAAGCTAAGATGTACACCAGTGTTTTACAGAGGTTTTTAACACTCGCTAGACTGGGGGATAGGGAATCTTCCACATTAACATTAAGTCTTCCACAGCCTGACAGCAATGTAAAAGAAGGTCCACACCCAACAGACAGCGTTACAGACCGCGATGGTTTAGATGATTTTGCAGATGAGGTTTTAAAAAATATTCCACAGAGGAGTGTGAAAAATGTCCGTTACATTTTAGATAAAATGTCTAAAACTAAAGATATTACGTCGTGGACTGAGTCGGGGGAGTTTGTGTTTAAAGGCAGAACAATCCCCGGTTCACACATGCTTGACCTAGTTAAAAGCATCACAGCTCCGCATAAGATTGCTGATGAGCGGAGACCTGGCGGATGGCACGAGTTTCTGGAGGCTTTTGCTAATTTAAATCTGCCATACTCTGTGGTACCAAACCAGTATGTCAGACAAGCAATTAACTCATTCAAAACCAAATCGACCCTGACTGTAGCCGATTTACCTAAGAAGAGTAAAAAACGGAAAGTGCATCTGAGCACACCGATACATTCAAAACAACCAGAAGACCTCTTGTTCAAATCACCCAGTCTAGACCAGAGTCAATGGTTAAGTTTTTAATCTCCCAGTTTGTTTGTAGCCTATTGTGTTCTCTGTTTTTTTTTTTTTTTTTTTTTTTTTTGAGAACTTATGTGTTATGAATTACATGTATTGTTGAATATGTAGTGTGTATGTGTAATAAAAAAGAGTTTAAAGAAATATCTGTTCTTGAGTATCTTTATTTAAAGATATTAAGCATGATACATGTACATTTTACCCAATTGCACACACTGAATACATTTGAAAACATTGTCATTACATGGAACATGTTTTAGTTTTTTCACAAATGTTGACACCATTTTATCATTTTTAATTAAATCATTGGTATACAATTTCAACACATAATCATAATCAAACCCCTTTGACATGTGGTAGAGAAAGAACACACAGTGTTGACCACACGTGTCTGATGAAAAATCTTGGACTTGCACAGTGGAATGTAGTACTTTACTAGAATTGTGATTTAAAAAGTCTTTGATAACAGGGTGAAAGCCTTGGTAATCTGGTTTATTACCAAAACTATCGAAAAAACAACCTACTCTATCAGCATTTATGTAGATTGCCAACCAATGTTGGCCTGGGAGTCCTGATGGATCTGTATTGATTAAAACCATTGCTGGTAATGTTCTTAAAGGGGTTTTCGGTAGATAGTCACATGGTAGTACTCCAAGAAAATAAGTATTGCACGAAATCTTATCCATGACACCCGTAAGTTGTACTGTGTTCATTTTAACGCCTTAATAGTAATCAACAAGTACCTGTCGTCGATTTGACACTTCAATTATGCTGTCAAATAATGCGTAAACAATTAAGTTAACAGTCTGTGGTAATGGTTGTCTAAAGCGCGCTTCTAGTCTTATATTGCCGCTTTTGATAAGTGATACATGCTGGCTGCACTCCTCGTCTGGTGTAAAATTGAACGAGTAGAGTGTATAGCCATGCAGAAAATCCTCCCTATCGATACTCAGAGCCTGGTTTTTAAGATGCTTTCCTGAAGCCAGCGCCAACTGGTAAAACTCCCGCACTGCAGAACCATTTTCATATTCAGGCTGTAGAGGCTTCGAGGGGTATTGTTGACCATCCAGATAAATAGCTAAAAATTCTAAATCGTAGTTTTTAAAGGCAAAAGGGTTTTTATTATATGCCCCGACAAATGCATCATTATCAACCATCGCTAGAACCAGAGATTTTGGTAAATGCCCTAAGAATAAGTTCTCTTGATTACAGACCCGGGAGCCGGCTGGTAATGAAAAGCTTTTCAAACACACCCTGTCGATGGGGTACTTGGCTGTGGTTGAGAGTAGGGCTTGCGCATGACCCAGTCTCACAGCTGGTGACACTGTCACTTTTTTCACAAATAGCGACGCTGTCTGGATGTTCAGTTTGTAGGCTCTGTCATTGCTCCTCATCAGACAGAACTCGTCTTTACCCCTTGTCATTCTAATTTTAAGGTCCAATCCATTGAGTAAAAGTTTATCTTGAAAGAAGATGTCACTGTGAACTGGCGCAAGTAGTTCGACCACGTTACTAGCGTTGGTGAAGGCTGCTCTCTTTGTCAGACCGCTATTTTCTCCGGCGGGGTCCGACACATCCATATGCCCCGCCTTGTCTTTGTAAAAGAGTCCCGCTGAGAAAAGTGTTTCAAGGGCGTCTTTACCATAATTAGTAAGACACTCTATCATACAGCGGTATGGGTATGTGCTAGAACTCTGTGAAATGAGTCGATCTCCAAGTGATACGTCCACTTGTGAAAAAATTGTGGCTCCCGGATAGTTAACAAGCCCCACGGGATCTCCGTCTGCAATATCCGTTCCATCTGCATAAGTGATTTTGACACGCATAAACAACAATGTGTTGTTTAGATCCACGTAATCCTCTCCATTCCCCGCAATAAAAAATTCCAGAGGGGATGTGTCAGATATCGCTGATAATGGTGGTATTTCTATATAAGTGTTTTTTTCAATAGCGGTTTGAGTCAGTGGTACAGTAAACAGATCCAGTTCGGTTTTTAAACACTCTTCTGACATGTTGTGAAGTAACGCCATGATCTAAAATATTGTTTTAACAGAACTCCTTGATCTTTTTGAAGCACTGCTCTTAGCTGTCTCCTTGCGCTTGCGTTTTACAACTGATGTTTTCTTGGGGGGCTGTTTTGTTTTCTTCTGCTTCTGGCCACTCCTCCGCACACCCGGAGGCCTAGGTACGATTCTGCGTGCCATCACCATTAACCCGGATCCGTCTTGAGTATCGTGATTGTTATTAAAAGATCGTGACAACGTATTACTAACAACGTCACTTAGTATGTTTTTCGCTGCTGATTTAAGATGTGGCTTGGCTATGCTAAATCCTCGTCTTAGTAGTGGTATAGCCATTCTAAAGAGACCCCTAAAAAGACCACCCAAACCAGCGCCATACATAACTCCGCCTCCTGCATACCCCGGAAGTCCATTTCCCGCTTGATTCTGGTAATAGGCCACATAACGCATGGGATCAACATTGTGATTGTTGAAATACACCATTTTAATGAAATTTTTTTACTGGCCTAAAGTGTAGTTTAATGCACACTTTCCCGTAAGAAAAAGGGATGTGGTGATTTTGATCGTCCTTCACTTCTATACCAATATCTGTGATGACCGATTTGTTGACAGATGCGTAGTGGGGTTTGTCGTATCGAACACTGACTGTGTTATTGTTATCCCCTGTTATTTGTACGCACTCCAGGAGTGGTACGAAGGCATCACCTACTGACTGGTATCTGATAATATCTGTGTATATATAAAGAGTATAGAAGCCACCGTGTATGTCTGCTTGATGCATTGCATATGTTACAATATCCTTTTCAAAATTAGTTTTTCCAGGGTTTGTTTTTTGTCGCATAGAATCTCCTATCGGGACACCTGGTTTCAACCCTAAAATAATAGCTAGTTTTCCATGGAAGGTTATTGAAATGTTGGGTTTTGCTTTCAGAAATACTTTGTTTTTTACAACATCGTAACCGAATGATCCATGAGGGGCTAGTAAATCATTTATCACACTAACAACGGATGGGACCTTGTCGTAATAACCTGTTTTTATCGGTATGCGTAGTCTCGATAATTCGGTCTTCTTCACATCTACACCACGGCGTATGTTGTTAGTGTTTTTTTCGTCGTCGACAGTGATGGGTTCGATGTTTATCTCAAAAACGGCATCTTTGCTGTTAAACGTGTACCAACTTCTAGGATATTCGATTTGAACAAGGCCCACCTCCCACTCTCCTTTTATATTTATAGGTGTAGCCATCCTTGTTCTATAATTAGAGATTGTATTATCAGGGTATACAGCCCGTGAAGCATTGCATGGTAGTGTGACATAAAAACCACCCTCTGCCATGTCTGTTTTTTTTTATACAACTGCAGACAGTCTGTGTTTGTCCTTTGTTTTTATGGCACCTGTACGTCGACTAATTCTTTCTGATCGATCCATGACGCAAATTTTGCAGGCCATCCGAGCCACTGTACCAGTACTAATGTTTTGCGACCCTTCGTCTTCTTATCCAAAATCTTTTCAACTTTAAATGTCTTGTTTTTACTGACAAATATTTTTTGCAATTCTTCAGCATAAAAAACACCGTTGATAACATCCCCATCATAATCACTCAATCTGTAAACAGGGGGGTCTCGTGGAATACACGCTGATACAGTAAAATACTCTTGTGTGTAGTTTTCCTCATACCCTTTTGCAAACGGACCTCTGACTTTAGAAATTCGAACCACGTCACCGATCTTGTATTTAAATATGTGGTTAACATTGTAAGGTTTGGTATCTCCATACAAGTTATGTAGCACCACAGATTCGTTTTCTTTTCCCACATCAATCGGTCTCATCTTGATGCTTCTGTGATAGCTCACATTGTATCCTTGTGTAATGTCTTGAAGTATGTCGATGTAGCGTTTGGAGTTTATAGCTGTTAAATATCTCCACATTCTTCCTTTTAAGGTTCTATTAAACCGCTCGATAACACAAGCCTTTAATTCTGTGTCTGTTGCAAAATGGTTAATATTGTACTTTTTTGTCACATTTTGAAAGTGTTTGTTAAAAAACTCCTTTCCTTTATCAGTTTGTAATTTCTGTGGCACACGACCCTCTTTCAGTATGGATTCAAAAGCTTTAGAGACCTCTGCACCACTCTTGTTTTTTAATGCACGCGTCCATGAGTACTTACTAAACAAATCGATGCATGTCAACAGAAAGTGATTGTTGTCGTTTACCTTGGCATATGCTGACATATCTACTAGATCGGCTTGGAACTGCATATCAACACCATAGACAAAAACCCGATTCCTTTTATATTTTAGTGGTGCACTTCTGTGTAGTGTATACGCATCCTCACCAGCGAGCCATTCTGAAACTTCTTTATCGGTTAAACGAACCCCCGTCTCTTTTAAAACACCTTCTTTTTTTAACGTTTTTTACCCCCTAAAGAACCAGGGTTAGAAGGTGTGTAATAAATCTTTTTCATTTCTTCTGACATATTGACACTTCAGGCTCCACAAAAGAATAACAAAGATGGTTTAAGTGGTTCGGGTTTTATTTCTTAAACATTAAAAGGATACAAAAGGTATCATACAGCATCAATGTAGTGTAGAAATTTTATACACATCACAATGTTTTTCTCAAGAATGTAATCAACCAGTGTTTCAACAATTTCACATACATTAGTCTGATTGTTTCTTGTCAACATGTCCACACATAGATCCGATACATATGTACACAAGCATAATATATCAGCTATTCTAATAAAGCTACCACATTCAGTCATCAGGTCTAAAACTTTTCTGATGGTTACACAAACAGTATCACCACCATTAACACATAATCGCATCATATCAGACCATTCATTTGACACATTTCTTACAAGAGACATTTGTTTCTTAAGGTTTGTAAAACGTTTGGCATCAACACCACATCTGTTTACAGTAACCGATACATTGGCACATTCATTAATGTTGTTATACAACAAGGTGGTCATCTCACATCTAATACGTTGTTTAAGTAGACACTTAGCCAGTCCAGTTGCAAAACAAGTGTTTCCCATGCTGTTGTCACAAACAGTCAACTTGGACAATACCTTTCCAGCTGTCCACAGCGTCATAGACAATTTGTTCACTGCCGCTGTCCACAACTTTCTCTCTGACTTCGCGAAGCTTCTCAACAATGAAAACCTCGTCACGCAGTTCGTGTAAAATAGCATCCACTGACCCCTGAATCCTCTGGGGGTGTACCCTTAAACCACAACGACTCAATGCTTGAGCAACGATGTGCTTAAGGTCTGGTCTAACCAGATTACGTGTCAGCTCCTCAAAGTAGGCATCAAAGAAATAGGGGTCCGGTTCAAACAAACAGGAATGTCTAATCTGACTGGGGTGATCCACTTCACAACCCAAACAGATTTCTTTCAGCTTTTTGTTGATAACGTGTTCCAGAAGGACCACAACAGTTGCTTTTATGATTTTGAACCCGTCAGAACGAATACAACTGTCTGTGTCATCAATTCCGTCTAAGGCCGCAGCTCCAGCTATGGCACCGGTGTTGCCGTATGGAGTTGTAAGGAAGGTCAGGTTGTGATATCCTAGATCCATACAAAATTTATCCAACCAACTGTTGTCATAGGTTTGTGGGTGGGGTTCCAGCAGTGTGGCATTGTCATCAGGCATCGCTGGGGCAGTCTCAGGGGTGTTGCTGTAGCAGTAGACGGGTGTAGATCCGTGAGACATGGTGAATGAATGTTGCGAATGCACCGATCCGTACACGTTTTTAATGACTGTAATATGTGGGTGGGCTTAAGAGGCGGTCTTCGGGGTTGGTAACGCCCTTCTCAGGGTGAAACAATTGCATCTTTACAGAACTGTAACGATCATACATGTCACACCATCTAAACATCTTGTTTATGCTTGTAAATATATTGTCAAGCATACGAACATCTCTCCACTGAAACAGAAATTTCATGTCGTAGCACGTGTGATGCTCAGATTCTCTAATAGGCCAGACATGTACGTTGAGCTTTGTCTTGTCGTTACAGCAAAAAATATAAACACAGTCGTCTGGTAGCTTTTTACTGTGGTCACCGACCACCCGAAATCTTGTGTTAGGAGCTGATCCATCCCACTCAGCGACGTATAACGGATCATCACCACAGTCGTTCAAATCTCTCCAAACGTAGTTGAAAAACAGAAACCAGTCTTTGTCTTGAAAAATCAGACATGGAGTATGACATGTAAATTCGTCTCCAACATCAGCAGTGTAGAGTTTCACAATAGGCAGCACCTTGTCAAACGCATATCTCAGCACACGTTTACCAGACAATGGGAAATCACTTTTCACATTAGCTATGTCTTCATGAAGAAACTTTGTCAAGCTAACATTTTGCTTTTTCCTTGGTGCAAAAGTTAGTTCCTCTCTCATTTCAACAGATCCTCTTGTTGGAGAAATACACATAACCTTTCTAGGGGTTTTAGGAGTTCCCGGAGCAGCCATTGTAACAGGAAAAGATGCAGAATGTCTTCTGTGTCTAACACAGCAACCCCTAACCTTATTTAATCCATGGTGTAGTTAGTGACGTAGGTGTGAAAAGACATGCCAGGAAAGACCCTATCATAAAACTTAATTGGCATATGGTGAGGTGTGAGTATTCACATGTCAATCAGGACGCAAATCTCACCAAGCTCGACACTGTAAATCAGAGACCCTGTTTTTGACACACAGATTCCCTGTCAATCATGAGTGACAAGGGGGTCATAAATCAATCAAATATTAACCCAAAAGTGACACATGGTATATGTTAATACTACTTTCGTTCACTCAAGTGCCAAAGTCTAACAGGGTCCCCACACCGGCCATTAATCTTATGTGGGCCCATGATCACAAACTCATCAGTTTTTCTAGGATATTTTTGTATAGCCCCCTTGGTTGTATACACTTCTTTTCACTACATTTCTTTAGACAGAGCTCATTGCCACTATTACAGATATAAGCCGCCCAATATACTTCTCTGATATAGTAGCTTTAGTTTGGTCATGCCATTGTTTCCCACGTACACTAAAGCAGTGGTTTTCAAACTTTTTTAAGAGCGACCCTTTTTTTTTTTTTTTTTATTGACGCGACCCATAGGCCTATATAGGCCTATTCTTAAGCTTTTTCTTAACAACCGCTTTTGATGATGCACATGCAGTAGCTTATCCGTGACGCGATCGCAGCGCAAAGTTGATTCTGCACTCTTTTGATCTAGCTAAAGCTACAGGGATGCTAATTAACGGTTAACCATTAACCATTGTAAGAATTTTAACCAATTAATATAGCCTACTATCGTTTGATGTATGCTTAAAAAATTCACTAAAAATATTCCACAACAAATCCTTTAAATTTAATGATATTCAGAACAGAACAAGAATGAAAAAAAAAATC